>NC_052615.1:9455115-9688283 GCF_016545825.1 Eucalyptus grandis
ACTTTAAACTTTGTTTGCATTTAAAAAGACCTCATCTTATAATAAATGATTTGTTTTTTTTTGGAGAAAGCGCCTCAATTAGATATTAAATTTAGTGAACTTGAATTGTCAACTATAATAGTTTATAATACATGTGCATTATATGTATTTATAACATATAATTTACGTAACATGTACGTGAGACAGTCAAGTGATTTATAATATGGTTTTCACGGTTGATATCGACGCAATTTGTCCTTGCAAAAGGTGGCATCCATGTTAAATCTTAATCGCACCGGGGAAGACGCTTCCAGGACAGAGTCTCCTGGTGGTGTTGCCCGCCTCTGCCCTGAAACTACGGGCACAATGTCTATCGAAGAGCGGCAATGGGATATTGGAAGCGACACGGTTTGCATCGATGTGATTCCGATGCTCTCCACAATCTCTGATGTATTACACCAACCATACACTGGAATTGTACAGAATCGATTCCAGGCGGAAATCCAGTGGAATGAAGAGTGAGGAAGACAAAACGAGCTTTGACATCAGGATCCGATTAGGCCTCCGAATGATCCTCGTGACCGGACAGTTGCGGATAACATGCCATAAAGGTATCCAAATGAAGCTCTAACTTGTACTATGAAGTGCTCCCTAAAAAAATTTGACGTTTGTAACTCGATAAGAAATCCAAAGTATGAAGTTTCTTGGCGCCAAGAAGTTTGAAACATTCCTTGTTGCAAAGTACGGTATAAGAATTGCATTAATGGATCCTTTGGAATGTTTACATTGGAAACTCGGATCATTATTCTTGAAGACGCCACCAATCAAGCACGATCTATTATCAGAGAACAAATTGTTTCAGATACATCATTCAGAGAGGGGAAAAAAACGATTTTCCTCTTCCATTTGTTTTGCTTTCTTTCTTCTGGGAGTGTGCTTTGGTGCAGACGTGGAACCTATGAAAAAGTGTGTCCAAGACCAGAACAAAAGAATGCCCGCCTAGGGCGAAAAATGAAACACCAACACTGAGAACAATCTTCAAGCTCTAGGAAATACGACCTGACTTCGATTCACGGGCTTTCAGCGCATCGCGGTGGCCAATTGGTTCCGCTTCCACTGTAGAGGATGGTACGTCTTCTGGGTCTCTTCTTTCTTGGTCCAGGGGAACTTGTGCTTCGCCATCTTTCTCTTCTTTGCTGCTACTCCCAGGTAATCTCCTGCGTTCTGCAATAACCAAGATGTGAGATTAGCTACCCGAATTCTAATTATCTTGGAATATCGCTCTAGGATATGATTACACTCGGTTAGTTTTGTATGGTTTGCAATGTTTCCATGATGAAAGTGTCGGGCAGATTTGAGTTGCTTGCTACAGAAAATTAATCTTCTTCCAGTTAAAGTTCAGTTGATGCTATGCAGGTACTTGAAAAACTCGCAGACATGGTAAAGTTGATTGTCAGAACGATGTAGCTGAAAGATGAGGATAGTTACCTCAATTTATTGTAAGCTATCTATTCATTACCTTAGATTATTCATGACTCTTGTGCAAATATCTACCGGACACTTTGCTTTTCTCTAGTTCCATCTATTTTTCATTGCCAAAGATTAAAGAGCACGAGGATGGATAGACTTCCATACCTTGAGACAGAGTCCTTCATCGATATCGCAGATGGGATAATCACTCGGGCAACAGTACTCAGTCCCGGTGCAGCAAACTGCATTCTCATACTCACAGCAACCGTAGATCAAGCAGTAATCGAAGAACTCGAAAATGCAGCAGCATGTTTCATCGGTGGGGCAATAAGAGAAGTCTCCGCATTCACTCGGCGAGGGTGAGGGAGGAGGAGGAGGAGGCGGTGGTGGCGTCACAGGTGGGGGTGGGGGAGGTGGTGTTGCTGGCGAAGGCGGGGACGGCGGGCTGGTCGGAGATGGCGAGGGGGAAGACTCCTTGGTGGGATAAGAGGCCATCGCATTTATCGCGCAAACACCATACTCTAAGTCACTGTTCCTCAGGATATAGAAGTACCCATCGATTCCCCAATCGGTGCCCCACGAGTTTTTCACTATCCAGTAGTCTTCGCCGTTTTCGGAGCCGTACCCGACTATCAAAACTGCGTGGTCAATGTCATCAGGATCACTTGAGCAGCTACCATCATATATCCCCTGTTTCAGAGATTATATCAAGGAGTTACTAAAGAACAAATCATGCATGAGTCACAAGATACGATAAGAAATCATATGAGACATACCCCTGTGTACAGTTGGAAATCTATTGCTGATCCATCCATGCCCACACTAATTGGCTGTTGAACAACAGCACAGAGAAGAGCACTGTCTGATTCAGCCACATCTTCATAACCATCAATGCTCACCGCTTTGTTCTCCTCCTGATCACAAACAAGAATCAGATAAGTTAGGATAAGATGCATAAAAGGAGCGTCAAGTTACTAATGGGACAGATCAATTATATCAGAACCATGTCTTTTGAGAGAATTTCAGTATAAAATTATAGCGTGATGGTAGGAAATTTCAAGTGATTGCAAATTCGCTATGCCCTTCAACGTTCCTCAATGTAAGGAAAAGGACGCGGACCTTTGAGTAAGTGCAAGTGCCAGTCTCGCCGTCAGTACTAGTGTAAGGGTAGTCAGCTTCGGAGTCGATGCCGCCGTTGTTGATGACCCACTCAAACGCGTAGTCCATGTAACCTCCGTCACACCCATCGTTGGTGGTGTCGCAGGATACGAGCTCTTGCTCCGAGAGGCTTATGAGGTCTCCATTCACCAGGGCGTTTATTCCTTCCATGGCTCCTGTGGAAGAGAATGCCCAGCAACTTCCTGCGAAAATCATTTGACCAAAGCCACAGATTTTGTGAGGAATCTTTAGTCACGCAGCATGTCTATGGTTTTTTTCAATCACCTGCCGGGCTCTATACACTCTGGTTTGCTTTTCCGCATGAACAAACCAAATTAGTTAAGATGAAAAACATGGATTGTCTTGAAAAATACTAGAACTGCTAGCATATTTTGCTTAGATTTGCATCAAAACATCAAAACCTGCCTGAGCTTGCATATCAGAAATCTTGCACTCGATTTCAGTGCAGCCAGGCCAGTTTCTCTATCCATTGACGACATATTTCATCTCTATCCAGCATAATCTAAGTAATTTCGATCACATTAGGGACGACGATCAACCACACATGGAGTAAAAACATCTGCAAGATGCTTAGATGTATCTCATTTGTCCGATGCCCACTTGAACCTAGAATGTGCAGCTTTTAAGTTCAGCTAATCTTTTCCACCTAAATCTTACATTAGTATGAAAAAGGATGATCTACCTTGGTCCCCACAGTTACTGACGAAAGATAAAAGTGCATATGCCGGATCATTTAACTTTTTTGTAATGATTTGACATTGAAAAAGATTTGACATCATCAAAAGAGTGACTGGAACATTATACTGTTGAAAAAGCTTTTGCTAGACTTACCACACTCTCCTTGATCCTTGACACCAGTGACGATCCCATAGTTCCTCCAATCCAGGGAAGAAGGAGCGTCACAGGTCTTCATCTTTCCCTTCAAGCTAATGTTCTTGCTGTTCCACTTCTTGCTCGCCGGCTTCTTCACCTTGGACAGATAAATCTCCCTGAACTCCTCGTTGCTCAGGTCCGCGAACTTGTTCAGCCCGACCCGAGGAGTCGTCGGAGACTTGAGGTTCGAGCTCTTCTCGATCACGTACCTCAGGTTCCTCTTGAAGTTCTCCAGCCTCTTCTCGGCCTCGGCCGCGTGCTTGTACACCTTGTTGTGCTTCTCCTTCCATCGCCGGAACAGCTCGAGCACCCGGCTCTCTGAGAGCAGCGAGCTCTCCGGGTTCTCCCCGCCGACGATTGAGTACTTGCTGGGAAGATTGGAAGTCGAAGATAGGTACAAGACGGATGCCCAGATCAAGAACACCAGGATTAGGTGATTGGATCCCATGGCTGCTGAGTGTTTGGTCCATTGCATCTGCAAAGTTTTACTTTATAAGGTTGGAGGAAATCATCTGCACTGCCATCTTCCCGCCTACCAGTCAAGCTTCATGCATTCCAGCATTTATTTTCACCGGCCAAAAAATTTAAAATCCAAGAGAGCATGAGCTCTGCATATGGAAGAGACCAAAATGACATTTTGGACTGTTGAATTTCTGGGATTTTTGGGGGCATTTCAGTAGTTATGTTCGTGCTGGACTATGGATAAATTTTTTTTTCCGAGAAAATTCAAGTGGGACATACAAATGGAGATGTGGCTGAGTCAGTTTCTTGCTTGTCCCAAGAAATGTTAGTTGGTGGTCTGTCTACTATTCAGCATCTCGGAAGAGGTTGACCTAACGGTCAAAACTGTTTTGTTAGATCGGATCATTTTGCAATTTTTTTTTTGATTAAATGGTATTCTTGATCAATTTTTAGTGTCTAATCTAATCAAGATAAAGCTTTGGAAATGAGCCGCATGTGATGTTGTAGGATTTGTTCCCACTAATTCATAAGTTATTAATATGTGCAAAGCAAAAATGTGTCTTTCGAAATCACTTTTTTGAGTGTATTGTAATGTACATAGAGAAAAAGGTGTCTATTCATGTATATGGTAACTCTACCCAGTGACTCATCATTTGAGAAAGTAAGTCAAAAGATCGTTACATAAAATTTTCTCCATGTCATATGTGAAATGACTATATCTTTACAGCTTAAAATGGTCTTCATTTATTTATTGAGTATTTTTTTCATTGTTGAGTAGTAGCTTAAACTATATAAAAAGAAAATGACATGCTCAGCTTCAACATTTCATTGGAGTCATAGGTCACAGATTCGTTTCTTTGTAATTTAATACATCTTGTACAAATTCCTCAAGCTTTTTTCACTCACACGTTTTGGTTCACACCGATGAGGCTTTTGCCCTATCAGTTGTTGCATGAGGGTAATTCACAAGATACAAAGCCATGCCACGTCGCCCGAGTGTTCAATAAATTGAAGGTGGATTAGATCATAAAATCATAGGTCACCATTTATTTCCAAAATAAGGAAGTGATCTTATCTGAAAAATTATGAGCAAAGAGATGATATGATTGCTGTGGCTATGAATTTGACTAGTATGTCATGTTCTGTCCAGCATTTATTGCTAACAGTGGAATTTTTACTTAGTCAGTAAGGAACAGATGCTCCCCGCAATTTCAATGGTGGGGACTCTTTTCAAAGAACATTAGTTGGGGCACCCAATTTTACAGCTGGTCCAAAATAATAATAAGTATGGGCCCCAGTCAGCTGGCCAAGTAAGAAAACACGAGATTGGCATTGGGGGAAGATCTTCATCGATGGAAACAGAAAGAAACCTCCCTCAATCAAGCAGGGGCGATAGAGACTAAAACTCCAACCAGAAAAAAAGAAAAAAAAAAAAAAAAAAGAAGAAGATAAAGGAAGAGAGAGAGAGAGGAGCATAAATGTTGAAGTCATTTAAATTTCTTTAATCTTGAAAAAACTTTGGAATAGCGTTGGAAGTTTTTAAGGGTTCTAGCTTTTCTGCCAAAATCTTTAAATGGGGTTTGAGTGGATTGGATGGTCTAGATTTATGGAGAAGTGTTAAATTCTATGATATTTCGTGAGAGATAAATGATTTTGCAATTATTTTTTTGAAATGATTATTTATATCGTTTATAAAATCAAATGAAATAATTTTTTAAATAATTCATGAAAATATTAAAATATAAATCGTTGTCGATAGTGAAAATATTTTTATTATTTAATTATTCACGCGATCATTTTTAGGAAAAACATTTTCTAAATAATTCATTTTTTGTGAAATAAATGGAGCCTCAAAAAATGTCTAATTTTCTTCGTAATTATAATTGAAGTAGGTATATAATTGATTGGTGTATGACCAAATCATTTACGGCTTTCTTTGCATTGTCTATTCTCTTAAGCCCGATGCCCTTTTTTTTTCGAATTTATTTATTAAATATTTCATATTTTAAAGTTTGAACATCATTAGGAATGGGCCCGCGGCGAGAGGGGAACAGATGCTTCCTTGGAGGGACGGTGCCGATTATTATAAAATAGTAATTATAATACTACTTTAATAATAGAAAGTGCCTTATTATTATATTTTGTTTATATATATATATATACAAATTGGCCTCATAGTAATGGGTGTGTGCTAAAACAGAAAGGCCTCATGGAATGATTTTATAGAGTCAAAGATGCTCTAACTTTTACAAAAAAGACGTGCGACAATTCAGATATGTCGACAATTCAGAAGATGGAAAATATGGGAAAAGGAACTTATTCCATTGCTTGTTCATAGAGCTTTCCAAACTTGCACCTCCCATATGGAAAAAGCAAGGCCTTTAAGAGAAAAAATTGTTCAAGTCTGTTTTTCTATGTCATTTTCACATGTTTATCTCTTAAATAAAAAAATAAAAATGTTAATATATAATACACAAACAAGGCGAATTCATAGGGCCAGACAGAGCTAATACCTTCTCTATGCCGGCTCACACCCTGCTTAATGCTCCCAAGGTTGTTTGCAAAGAATATGTGCCCCATTTGGAATAGTGTCTCATGAGGTTAAGATTTTTTGTGCCCTTGCCCATCATTTAACAGGTCTAATTCCTTAAAAAACCTCAACTTTTTATCCAATTTTAGTTCTTCCTTGAACTTCCCAAATTTGCTCATGAATTAAAAAATCACCATTAGTTTCTTTAAAAGTATCAACATCAAGGCCAGTTAGAGGTTCATTTCAAAACACGCGTCTTCATCAACACCTTGCTTTTTTAATGGAACAATAATAGCCACCCGATGTTGATCATCTTGAAAAAATCAATGATGATTTTTGAACTTGTGGACAGATTTGGAATTAGAGTGAAAATTTAGACTTTTTTTAGACAAAAAAATATTAGGGATAAAATTAAATTGGACATAAAATTGGGGAAGGTAATTAGCCTGCCCTTAATGTGGTAGTACAGGAGAATTTTTTTTTTTTTTTTTTTGTGTGTGTGCAAAAGGACCCCTGAGCTTAAAAGATGCCATGATATCATCGCACCACATAAAGAAGCCGGATGAGCTATCAATATAAGACTACTAGGCATGTATACCGTTTATCAGGATTTGAATACAAAAATTTATTATTTTCAAAATATTGTCGGCTCTACATGGCAGACTCATGACTTCCGGAATTAAATTGACGCAAGATTTATAATCAGCATTTGTGAGCATTTCGTATGACTAGCCTCCACCATATATATATTTTGAAATTAAAGGGAAAGGATTTTTATAACGAATAATTATATTTTAGTTAGAATCTATTCTTTTTATCCCTTAACGTCAAATTCTCGGTCTACCATCGATGCCATCAAAAGCAAAGAAGACAAACATCGAGTCTTGCTTTTAATAAATAAATTATACTTCAAGTATCCAAATATTTTTATGATTTCCGTGTTATTTATGGGAATATATTTTTTTTAATTTTTAATTTTGCTGAGCAGGTAGCATTCCACCTAGAAAAATATTTGATGGCGGTTTAACTTGCGGGAATAGTCGGCCACTACTGGACTAGGATATTGTCAGGCGACGTGGCTAAATATTTATCTAGCTATCTATATATTTTATAAGTCCTTTACTTTATACAATTATATTTTTTTGTCGGGTCGTGCGAAATTGGTGGTCTCGTGGGGGCAAAGGGACAAGTATTAAAAAATAATTTTTTTGATCATATAAAAATATAATTAAATCAAGTCGGAACTAGAAGCTTTATCATCCACTAGTCTTGCTCCCTTTACCGTTAGGTTGGATAATAGGGCGCAATAAAATTATGTTCACAAAATTTGGAAAACAATAATTGCTTTTCCTTATATTAAGTTTAATCATGCTTCGATTTTCAAGACGTGTGAGATGATTTTATATGAGGAAACGAATGGAAGATGTGGATATTCCAACTTGGGACCCTCTCTTACCTTGAATTGGCATCGATTTTAGACCATAGCAATCCATCCGAAATCCTAAGCTGGGGTCGGGCCTAATGGGGCGAACGTGTCCATGAGTTTTGGCCAGAAACCTGCGCAGTGAGCTTTACACAAAGATATTTATCATTTAGTGAATGAAATCCGTGTGGCGAGAAGACCCCGTCAAGAAGATTGGACATTTCACGCGATGGTCGCATCATGGGCAGAAGCACATGGTGTGACAATTCAATCAAAAGGAAAGGATTTTGGAATTTTAACACTGAATAGAACAATAAGAGTATTGTTAAAGAATTTAGATAGTAAGCAAGGCACTAATCTAGTAGTTTAAACTTTTAAAATGACATATAATGTTCCTACAAAATCTTAGGGAAAATTGCCAAAAAAAAAAACTAAATCCATTACAATTATGCTAACTTAGTTCTAAATTTTTTTACTAATTTAATTCTAAATCTTTTGCAATTATTTCTTACCCTTTACCAAAAAAAAAAAAAAATCTTTTGCAATTATGCCAATTCAATTCATTCAATCAACTTTGGCTGGTTGACGTTGACGTGGATAAAGTTTAAAAATATTTTATTTTATTCAAATTCATTATTAATTTTTTTATTTTCCCTTTTCTATTTCTATTTTTTCCTTTTTATTTTTATTCTTTTTCCTTCTTTTGCTTCTTTTCCCATATTGGCCAGCGAGGGTCCAACCCTAGCCTCGCCTTGTCCAAATCTAGGGGAGGCCAGCCTTGCCATGGCCTTGTCGACCATGGCTGAAGTAGATCTCGCTTGTGGTTGGCGAGGCCTTCTTTGCTTGTAGCCCCTAGGCTTCGCCTAATGGCCGACAGGGTAAAAACCAAAAGAAGGAAGAAGAGGAACAACAAAGCAAAAAGAAAAAGAAATAAGTTATTATTTTTAGGAAAATGTGGTCGTTGGCCAAATTTGGCCCAAAAGCAAAATGTTTAGGAATGAATTGACAAAAAAGAGTTTAGAACTGAATTGATACAATTATAATAGGTTTAAGATTTTTTTTTGGTAATTCTCCTGTATTATTCATGTGACAAAATTTATAGTTAAATTATCATCCATGAAGGCAAATTACTAATTATAAGTGCATTTAATTTATGATGATCACTAGTAGATTATGATCTATAAATTAAAGTACTATCTACAAGTGTGACAATTTTAGATAAATCACAATAAATTCATGAAAATTCACAAGGCACTTGGATCCAAAAGTGGCAAAATTTGTCATTATAAACTCTCTTGGATTTGGTTATGAAAAATTTCAAGATAAAAAAAAAAAAAAAAAAAAAAAAAGAAAACGTATGTTATTGAAATGACTACAAACATAAACTTTTGTTTGGGATTCATAGGGGTCTCTTACGGCCCATTGATTGTTGGTTTCAAGGTGTAAGAGTTAAAACTCTAGTAGGAGCCTCTGCAGCTTGTTTATTTGATTTATAGGTATGGTACCCTCCACAGACACGTTACTTATATTGATGTTTTGGTGTCCGCACACTCTGCACCCCCAATTGATACAATATGTTTTTCTTGTCCTGTACCTAGCAGTACTCTCTTGTAGTTTTACATCCAAAGTACCCTGATATCAGAGCTATAATCTAAATAGAGTTTTTAATGACTTGCTTAGGTCCAAAACACAGTTGAATTATAAAGGATTATGTCGCTTATGATGAACTTTCTCCTAGATTTGTTTGATGGGGTTGGCAGCATGCGACGCATCATTTGGGCATATTCTCAGGCCGTCAGTCCAACCCGGCCCACACAGCCGTTGACTTGCTAGTCTCACGCGGGTCCCACAGATATGGGTGTATGATATTTCACATGGTCCAAAGACCCAGGTCCTCACAAGTATTTTGCCCTTGGTATCAGACTTGGCATACCTCGCGGGCCCAAAGTTGGGCCTGTCACAACAAATGGGCCCGAAAGTTTTCCCAAAGCCCAGGACTGGCCCAAGTCCATGCTCTTGTGGCCCCGCCCTCCATAGATATCATCTCTATCTCCATAGTCTACACAAACCGCCTAACAATAAGAGTTCTGTACGCACAATTGCCATTCATTTCTTAAATGATCATGAGTTTTTAAAATCAATATGTTCACTTGGAACTAAATAAATTCCTAATTTCGAAATTCGATTTATTAATTTCCTAATAGACGCTACTTTTTGAAGCTTTAGTTCCATGACAAGAAATTTTATATAAACAAAATTTCCATTCACTAGATTAATTGTTCATAACTCCTAGCTCATAAAACTATATAGTAAGTGCATCCTGAATAGTCCAAAACAAACTCAAACATCAGACA
This sequence comes from Eucalyptus grandis, assembly GCF_016545825.1. Classification (NCBI taxonomy): domain Eukaryota; kingdom Viridiplantae; phylum Streptophyta; class Magnoliopsida; order Myrtales; family Myrtaceae; genus Eucalyptus; species Eucalyptus grandis. The sequence continues at coordinate 9,465,386 of NC_052615.1, forward strand.
CTAGTCGAAGCCCTCTCTATAGCTATAGTCAAGCCTTAAGAGCACAAGCCATTTTCTCCGAGACCTTGGCCAAAGACCTAAGATTGCACCGGATTATCGTCTCCGCGAACAAGTTTGTGTCCTCTTTGTTGCTATCTTGAGGCACATCCACCACGTACGACTCTATGACGGTCGTCCTGTTGTCGCTGGGCCCAGCTCCATCGAGATCGTCCTCTTGCAATGTTGTGGTGGACCGGTAGTTCACGAGCCGGTGGTCGCCCCCAATGATGCTGAACACCATTACGTGCAACTCGTCGTTGAGCAGTTCGAGCCTCTCCCGGCTACGGTGGGCTGGCAGGCCCGAGATGACAGTGACCTCACGGATACTCCCAGGTGTGCTGCCATCGCCTGCCACCATGTAGCAGCTCTTGACGAACTGCTTGTAGGCCTGCGGGTTAGCGAACTGGCGGACGAGGGACCAGACAAGCGGGAGCGGTGCGTCGATGGTCTGGGTCAGAAGCGAGCCGCACTGGTTCGGGAGGAAGTCCGGGGTGTGGTAGAGGCGGACCATGGCTTGCGTTTCGAGGGTGTCTTGTGACTTCTTCTGTCCTTTTTTCATGGTACAAAAGTGCGAAGACATGGTGTGACTAGGCGACGCAGGCTTGAATATAAAGAGGGTTGATTCGAGAAAGCGACAAAAACGGAAATTTGAGGGTTTTAAGAACTTGGGCAGTGCTACTTGTGGCTTTAGGGAGGGTCGGTTGGAAGGACACTTCATTGGAATTAGCAAAACCTTTTTGGGCTGAGGAAACCTGTCTTTCTACGCCTCGGTGGTTTCTGGATGATCCTAAAGATTGTCGTTGCTCGTTGTAAAGGCGGCTCGTTGCTGAAGTGATTTTAGGAAAATAGTGCGTGCAATGAAAGTTTACTAGAATGTGCTTTTTTGTAAAGTTTCTTACCCGGTGTTGCTCTGTTTTCTACCAAATCATCATAATCCCTATGGTGCTTGTCTGTCCTTTTGTACCAGGAATGTACAGCTCATATTGATACTGCAGAAAAAAAATTAAAATAAAAGGGTTTGGATTGGATCGGGACATACATCGCCAGTGAAACACCAATTGCCCATAAGGCGAGTGGCGAAGACAATACCAGTGATATACCTAATTACCTAATTCTAGGTTCACCTTTGGCAAATGAACCAAGGTTCCCTTGGCTTGCTGCTGGATGTTTCAGGCACCAACCGAACACCAATTGCCCATAAGGCGAGTGGGGAAGACATACTAGCAATACACCTAAGCCTAAGTCCGCCCTTTGCAAAAAAAACTAAGGTATTCTAAGATTGAAAATATACCTTAGAATAAAACCTGTAAGCTTCGACTTTCAACCCAATTCAAATTGATCATTGGCTTTTATACTTGTTAGAGAAGCATAATAGAAGTCAAATACTTTCATTGGTGAAGATATCCAAGAAGTCTAAACATGGATCTGTTGTAGGGATACATTAATGCTCGGATTTTTGAGCTTATGTGGCAAATAGGATGCACTAATTATCGCTTTGCGCGATGTCTGATGCATAATTTCGTCTAATACCCCCACATTTAGGGCGCGTTTGTTTCGAAAAAATGAATTATTTGTAAGACATTTTAAGAAAAAAATGACTATTTATGTCTCTTACAAAAACATTTAAACATAAGTTATTCTCGATAATGAAAATATTTTTTATTAATTAATTTTTTCAAGCGATATAAATAATTATTTTTAGAAAAAATATTTTTCAAATTATTTATTTACTGTAAAACAAACGCCATTCTTATCATTACTTTTAAGTAAAGTGTATAGTTTGGGCACTAACTATTCCCAGGAGACGCACATAGAAATCACGTAATGAAATTCTACATATGCGTAGACAAACTTGCAGAGCTCACGATGTTCATCACTTTCCCATTGGGTGTCTTCGCCAGCTTTTCAAACGAAAAGCGCCAAAAGAATTAAATGAAAGCTTCCCTCGTTCGGTTCCACCCTCTTACAATGAGACATCTATCGTCCCCAGATGGTGCCACGTCAGCCGTTCTCTCCACGTGGCACTTGCCAAAAGCTTGTCCCGAGGAGCTGTACAGGGACACGTGGTTCCAGCTGTTTGGGCACTTCTCTTGTGTTTTTGTCGATTGTGCAGCAAAACTTTGTGTCCAAGTAGGAGCTGGTGGCTGTGGTCGGACGTTCAGAGAGATACCGAAATGGAAGTTTGCTCTCGTGGTCGTGAATGCTCGTGAAGATGGTCGCGCCATTGTCGTCTTCGTAGGCATCCGCTTCAATGAACTTGGAAGAGTACAAAACCTAGGAAAGATCAAGCCGTCCATTTTCATTCATCCTCGAGAGACGAGCGTTTTGACTTTAGGGAAGATGCATAAACATTTGACTTTTCTCTCGCAGAGTTGGATAACAGAAACGACGACGGTCTTCTGGTCATTGATGACAATCTTTTTAGCGAACTTCCTGACAGAAAATGAAGAAAGATGAGTGTTCTTCAAGTTTGGAGAAGAAAGCATGCGTCTTGTGCATGTATCATACGAGGACATCATATTCACAATTTTTTTTTTTTTCATGAAGTTCGATCGTGCTCAATATATACCATTTCGCATTGTCATTTACCTTATCTTCATAAAAAGAAAGTCTATCTTCAATAGATAAGATATGAAATCATATCTACTTAAATTTAGACTGTCACGTCGATAGATAAGTCTTGTAACATCTTTTAGTGTTCCGTAAACACAAAAAAGTGATGATCATAATGGATGACATCGTGCTCGCTGCACACTTGAGATCAACACCTTGTCAAGGTAAGATTGAGATCCTTAAAATACGAGGATGGAGATGTGTTCCCCTTGTCTCCCTTCTTCTCCAGCAGCCTTAATCCAAGCCTATTGGCACACCCCATCGCACCTTTGCCGCTCCATTGCCGCCTCCACCGCCCCGTCTCCTTCGTGGACTCTCCGACATAGCCACAATCATAACCACCTGAATCGTTCCCTCTCTCGTCTCGCCATGGTAGTTCTCTCTCTCTCTCTCTCTGTATGTGTGTGTGTATGGGACCAACAATTGACAGTTACCCATATCAAACGTTGCTCGAGGCCGAATGCTTTTGGTCCGAGATTTGCAATCTCAAGTTGTGAGTGTGGCGGGGTGCGCGCACGCGCTTGTGAGAGGGAGAGATACAAAGAGGTGGACGGAGAGCAGCAGACAATGGTCGTGGGGTGCAACCGCGTGATGAGGGGTCGGCAGTAGAGGAGCGAGAGTGGCAAGGCACGATGGCAGGAAGCAAAACGATCGCAAGACGGCACGACGACAAGGATAGGGGGCCGCGTACAAATTTGTATATGTTTACTAAGTTCACTTTATTTTCTGATTAAAAACCTCACATGATTTTAGGGTTAAACTCGTGATCATTTGAAAGACATGATAGTTGGGTTGCATTGCAGACTTACAGAACCCAAAACATGAGCTCTACAAAGGCTAACCTTTCGAAAAAAAAAAGGCTAAACAAGGGGTTATGCAACTTCATCTCCACTTCAAGAACCTAGAGCTTCGAGCCGAGAGATTTAAACCCACATTTAGGTTTTGATATAGATATCTTTCATATGCCTGATTCGACTTGGTGCTGTAGGATCTCGACGATGGCTCCAATGTCATGTTAGCAAGAGACAGGTCAGATGAAGATGCTCGCTTGTCATTGGAAAGAAACGCAAAACACCAATCTGTTATTTTATTACAAAGGGATAAAAACGAAACGGAGTTACTGGGATCTTTGCCCGTCCCATGCCCTAATAGGTTTTAATCGATTCGCGATTAAGTTTCGAGTTCGAAGGCTGAGTTCAGGATCCCATTTGGCAATACCTTGATGAAAAATAACAATCAATCAATCGGTGTCTATTCGATAATGTATTATTTAATTCTTTTTTGGTTTTTTCGTTTGGAAGATTTGGGCATTTTGCAAGTCTAGGTTCGGTTCAGGGTTTTCCTGTTCCAACATGAGCCGGCCCTGGTACTCAATTTTCGATCCATGGAAGTTTGGACTAACTCAGGATAGGCTCAGCCATCCGAATCCTGTCACGCTTCCAGCCCTGTGACGACGCCCTTGAAGAGCTAACATGTTTAGAGAGTCAAAATCTATCTCTAGTATAGATAGAGACGAAAACCGCTCCGCAGGATGTTTCACGGAACTCATTCTAGATAGTTGGGTTTTTGTGCTCATGCCTCGAGATTGAACTTTAGGGTTTTTTTTGCCAAGCCCCGAGGTTATCGAACGAAAATCAAATACTGACTACCTCAACAAAGTATAATCACTACACTATCTCAACATGTTCAGCAGTAAACTTCGATTAGAATGACAAAAAAAGAAAAAAAAAAGAAAAGAAAACATTTTAGGACTTTGTTTATTTCACGAAAAATATTTTCCTCAGAAAATGAGTCAACAAATTATTATTTTTCACAGTCAATGTAAAATCTATGCCTAAATTTAGGAAAATGATTTTCTCTTCAAAGAATCGGAAATCATTTTTTGAGATACGACTAGATATCGATGCTTGGACTAAAAATTCTACACTTGGGCATAAAAACTCTATTGCTTGTTCCCGGGTCCTTGGTGCTTGAGCCTAAGTCCATCGAGCTTGAGCTTGGAACTCAAGTGCCAGTGCTTGGGCCCGTCATGCCAATGCTCACATCTATTAACGTTGGGACCGATGTTGTTGATTAGATTCCAGCTTTGCAATTATCTTTAATTGGAATGCTATGGGGAAAATATTGCATCAAGTGTTAGGCATGATATCGAAATATGTACAATGTTTATATCTATTGTCCTTGTATTAATTATTAGGCCTATTAATATATTTAAATTTTAAATCAAGTATTCATCTACCAACTTAAGTTTTTACAATAGTTGGCAACGGCCTCACAAAATTTCACATGGGATTAAAGTTAGAGGTCCTTAGTTCAAATATTTTCGAGCCCTCATTTGCCTTCTCAATTACAAATCACCAAGCTCCATGACAAATGTTGTTGTCGGTCCTAAGTTCAATGACTAACTCTCATTTAGAGGACACTTAGATAGACCAAATCCTTTTTTACTAAGTGATGTGGACGGTAGGGAAAAGTGCCAAAAATGTCTTGAACCTTTTGACTTTGTGCCGATTTAGTCCTAAACCTTTTTTGGTGCCAATTTAGTCCTAAACTTTTTTACGTTGTGCCAATTCAGTCATTTTCAGCTAATTTTGACCAGGATTTTGCTTGGGCTGGGACGCCGGCCGGCGACGTGGCTGATTGGCGCCGATGTGTACAACTTTTAATAATATTTATTTTTTCTCTTTTATTTTAATTATTTTCTTTTTTATTTTTCTTTTTCTGCTCATCTTCTTCCTCCGGTCGGTCACCCTGAGCTCGGCGACGGCCGAGGTGATGGTCGTGAGGTCGAGGTTGACCTCACCGGCCACCTCGCCAGTGGCCGCAAGGGCGGCCTCGTGCCAAGCAGGCGAGGCTCAACTTCGCCAGATCTGGCGAGGGTCAAGCCTCGCCCGCTCGGCGTGAGGCCACTCTCGAGGCCTGGGTTAGCGAGATTCGCCCTTGCCGGATCGGCGAGGGTCAAGCCTTGCCCATGGCCGGCAAGGGCGAGCCCCGCCAGCTCCTCCTCACGCCGGATCTAGCGAGGTCGAGCCTCGCCGGCTAGACCCTCGCCAGATCCGGTGAGGGCAAGCCTCGCCCGCCTGGCGCGAGGCCACCCTCGAGGCCTAGGTGGGGAGGGCGAGCCCTACCAGCTCCTCCTCGTGTCGGATCTGGTGAGGTCGATCGCGCGAGGCTCGACCCTCGCTAGATTCAGCATGAGGGCGAGCCTCGCCCGCCCGGCGCGAGGCTGCCCTCAAGGCCTAGGTGGCGAGGCTTGCCCTTGTTGGATTTGGTGAGGGTCGAGCCTCCCCCACGGCCGGCGAGGGTGAGCCCCGCCAGCTCCTCCTTGCGTTGGATCTAGCGAGGTCGAGCCTCGTCGACCGTGGGCGAGGCTCGACCCTCACCGATCCGGCGAGGGCAAGCCTCGCCCGCCCGGCGCGAGGCCGCCCTTGCGACCACTAGCGAGGTGGCCGGCGAGGCCTCAACCTCGCTAGCCATCGCCTCGGCCGGTCGCCGAGCTCCGGCGACCGGGCCGGAGGAAGAAGATGAGTAGAAAAAGAAAAAGAATAAAAATAAAAAATAAAAAATATTAAAATACTATTAAAAGTTGTACACGTTAGCGCCGATCAGGCCACGTCAGCCGGCCGGCATCTAGTCAGCAAAATCCGGCCAAAATTGGCTAGCAATGACTGAATTGGCACAATGTAAAAATGTTTAGGACTAAATCGGCACAAAAAAAAAGGTTTAGGTCTAAATTGGCACAAAACTAAAATGTTTAAGACTTTTTTGGCACTTTTTCCTGGACGGTAAGTACAACGTAAGTGCCATAACCTTATCTTTCGCTTACTTAAGTGCCAAAAATTTGAAAATTTGATTATTTGAGTGATATAAGTGATTTGCCTTACCGAAAAATCTTATGTGGACATTGGTTGTTCTATGTAGCTTCTTTGGTGCTAACCTTGACAATTTTTAAATGTTTATTATTATTATTTTTAATTTTTAATTTTCCTTTTTATTTCCTTTTTTCTTAGGGCCGATGAGTGTGTAGTTGGGCAAGGACCATCTCGCCCTCGACTACAAAGGCCTTTGCCAAATCTAGGCGAGGGGCCTCGCTCGCGGTTGCTTAGAGCTATCGAGGGCTTTGCGGCCTCGCCTACGGGTGGTGAGGTCATGATGCCGTCGCCAACTCTAGATGACCACGGTGAGGCCGCCTTGCCCTAATTTGGCGAGGGCCTTCACGGCCTCGCTCGTGGCTAACAAGGCCGAGATGGCCTTGCACATGGCCTGGCCATCGCGGCTAAGGGCAAGGTGGTCCTTCTCCAATCTAGGCAAGGATTTTGCAATTGGCTCGCCAACACTAAGAAAAAAAGAAATAGAAAAATAAAAACAAAAACAAAATAAAAAATAAAAACTTAATAAAAATGAAAAAATCTACATAGGATGATTTGTCAAAAATGACACTCAAATGATTGATTTTATTCTAATGTGTCACTTAAGTGAGTGAAGAAAAAATTATGATATTTAAGTGAGTGTAACGTGAAAATTATGACACTTTTATTCTCTTGACAATCTTTTTTTGAATTATCTTTAAAGAAGCCAATGATTTAACACGTGGGTCCCACTTGTTTCGATACTCAATTGAAATTCACCACGTCTTTTAGTGAGTAAAGATTATTTAATTTTCTTAGTACATTTAGGATTATGATATATGGTTTTTCATTCAACTGGAAATAGTAGGACATTACAACTGGCAATGCTACCAAAAAACACAAGGCAATATCGAGTCCGAATGTCAGTAAATATTCCTGTCTCAAGATACTCAAAAACGCAAATAATTACGAGGTGACATTGGCCACGTGACTCGAACCCCAAAAACAGAAAGATTTGCCACGTGGCATCGAGGAGGTGAACCTGATCCCGAGAGATAATATTTTGCAATATTTTCTACCATACGAGCTTAATTAATAGCATTTGGTATAATTCTAAACATGAAATTAAATGGAGGAAGAATCAAAGATTATAGTTTTAAGGCAAGTTAAACATGTTCCTATAAACCGCACCATTTGAATGTCAAAATGAACATAAGATCTTTGTTGAATTTTACCGATCACAAGAATAATCTACCGTGAATGATCATAATCGGATTTGGTTATAATTCCATTCGATTCGATTTATTGAGAGACCATATTAACCTATTGATTTAATTTGCTCATGAGCATTATTAGTCCGTCATTCTCATATCACAATCATTTTGAAAATGATGCCTCGTTCAATGGATCTTATGCACAAATCCATGTTAAAGCAAATTAAAAGGGTCACTTTCAAACAAATTGATGATTAATTTGTCCATAAGTAGAATCTTTAAAACGACATCGAATGAATGTTTTTCTCTTGGAACCACCTTAAACGCATCAACTGCACACTTCCCTTTTCTTTATTTTCCTTTTCCTTTTCCCCCAAAAAGTGCACAGTGGTCCTTGAATTTGCGTTGTTTTTCCGTCGTAGTCTGTGATTTCGTCGTTTATGCAATCAAGTCCTTGATTGGTTGACTAGCTATTGAAATAATATTAGCTTCGTCGTATCTTAAATTACTGTAACTGCATATTGAAATACAATAAATCGATTGTGCTCATTGGCACCAATTTGTTGACATCATACTTTTGGCTAATGACTATTATGTTATATTCAACTATTCAAATCTGAGATAGAGGGACTTGATCGGAAAAAACTCTACGAACTAGTAGATCTAGTTGCACAAATTCGAAGTTCAAGACCACAAGTTTAAGATAGTAAAGGTTCAGGGAGCGGATATGTACTGAACAATTTTGTTTTTGCCAGAATCAGCCACATGGTCAATATGACCTTTTCCTTGTGCTAATTTTAAACCAGTGGCCTAATAATCTTTTTTCCCAGCTTCACGCTATTATGAGGGTCTAACTTGTGAAGATGCCCGAGACCAATTAAAGTTTACTCATCAATGCATACATTTTGTATCAGAATTTGTTTCAAAAGTTAACATAAAAAAAAAAAAATGACACGCAAAATACATAATAAATTGAAAATAGCAGCACATATAGTCAGAACATTAGGAAGGAAAAAGCGTGTAAATGAAAATCATATACTATACTTGTGTAATGTATCTGGAATTTTATATTTTGTGAATATTGAGAGTAGTAATTTTTATTATCTCAAATATTATTTGCAAGAACTATGTCAACATTTCTTAGTCACTTCTGTCAATCACGAAATATGGATACTTGATCAATTAAAATTTTACTTATGCTACCCTTTTCTATATGCTACCATAAGCTTAGACAAAGTAATGCTAAATTAAAACGGAGAATAGAAAAGTAAAGCAAAGTGTGGCCTTTGAAGAAAACTTTACTTAATTTTCTTTTTTGTTGAAAAACTTTATTTTATTAAGGCTTTATTTATTTCGCGGAGAATATATTATGGAAAAACATTTTTTTTTTTCATTTTCTGGCATTTGATTTGCTTAGGAACTAGTCAACGAAAAACTTATGATTAAATTCATGAAAATGATTTTATTTTTAAAAAATCAGAAATTATTTTTTAAAATATAACTAGGTATCAATGCTTGAGCTCGAAATTTTACACTTATACATGGAAACCCTGATGCTAGTTTTTGGCTCTTTGGCGTCTAGAAATAGGATTGTGGCACTAGGGCTCTTAGTGCGCGTGTTGAGACTCCTGGCACCTTTGCTTAGGTCCATTAGGGCAAAGCTTGAGACCTTAGTGCTTGTGATTGTGTTCTCGATGCCCACACCTGGGTTCATTGAAGTTGAACTTGAAGGCCCCCTCCCACCCCCTCCCGATGCTAGATGGCTCGACACCTAAGCTTAGGTTCATAAAAGCTGAGTGTGGGATCTTGGTACTCGAGCTTGGATCCCCAACACCAAGGGCCTTAGTTCACAAAGGTCATGCCTAGGTCCATGAGGTCGAGCCCGAGATCCCAATGCCTACACTCAGGTCCATCAAGGCCAGGCTAAGATTGAGGTGCTCATGCCCACATGGGACTCTAGTGTCGTACCAAGTTCCCCGATTGTTAACGCGTAAGTTACTAATGCCTAAATGGTGTATTTTTTTTTTATAAAGAAAATCAAATTAGATTTTTCATGCCAAATGACGGAAAATATTTTCCATTTCATTTTCAAGTTTTAGCCAAACATTGTAAAATATTACAGTTTTCTTGAAAAATGACTTTGTGGAAAACATTTTCCAAGAATGTTACATTTTCTACGAATGCTCCATGATTTGAAAAACGTTTTCCTAGAAGTGATCATTTGTATTGCTTAATATAATTAGCCAATTGAAAATGTTTTCATTATTGACAACAATTTATGTCTAGATATTTTTGTTGAAGATAGAAATATTTTTCGTTTATTTATTTTTGTAAATGATAATTGTTTAGAAAATATTTTCAAAATCATTCTTTTTTTTTGCAAAAGAAACAGAGTCTAAGAAATTCTCGAGCACGCACAGTATCCCTTTACTATTTAATTTGTTGTAGTTTCTTTTGATATGAGTTCATTTGAGAAATAGGAATCAATAGACATCTGAATTTGGAAGAAAATTAAATATCATTTGAAACCCTCAAGAGGACATCATCTTTGTACTCATATTCACTATTCTCGCAACTCGATCTCATCCTGCATGTCGACGATCACCATTTCTGGACTTTGTAGATCCAACTAGAGTAATTAAGCGAGGATGTTGTTGAGCTGGGTGTATTGGCACATCCACAAAGTTGAAAGAAGAAGACGTGGTTATGGTCTCTCGAATGGTGCCGATTGTCAGTTCATGTGCTCATAGCGAAAGCTAGTAGTATTTTTGTTCCGTTGATCGCTACCACAATCCCATACCCCTATTCTGCGGTCCTTTCTCTGTTTAGGTCTTTTGTACTTTCTGAATGTTCTCTAGATTGATCACAACTCTTTCGTTACTTAAATTGAGGAATGGTCTGTCTCGATTTTAATGTACTATCATTATTTCCATGAATACATGTTTCAGAAAAAAATAAACTCTTCTTTTTTGTTTTTTTTCCCCTTTAGCTAATTTTTTTAATAGATGGAAAGCTTTGTTAACCTATCTACAAATGCTGGGTCATGAACACACAGAGGGGCCAAATCAATGTCAACTTACTATCAATGGACCCTCCGGGCCATACCTCACACATGATGCCCACCAACCTTTGTATCTGTAGCCTTGAATGGGGAGGGCCCACTCGCTTGATGGTACTTAAAGAAAACCCTAAATAAACATTGCAAATCAAGGATTTGTTTATTTATTTTCACTTTGTATAAAATAGTTTATGTAAAGTTCCATTTGAATGTGGACTTGGATACATGCCATGTGTTCTGCTTAAAGTCTTTACAAATCACGATATTTTCAAGCTTAGAAAATGTTAAATCCTATCTGTGCACAATAAAGCTACAAGATTCAAACCTATCTAGCTAATTTGCGAAATTTCGTTGCACTATTGCTTCTCTCTCTCTCTAGATTGGGCCCGCTAACAGATGGCAATTATGTGACATCAGTCAATCATAGTAGAAACGAGTAGATTAGGTGGAACATCTTTCCGTGTGAAATGATCTCAATTTTGAATACTGCCAGAGGGAGAGGGGAGAGAGAGAGAGAGAGAGAGAGAGAGAGAGAGAGGGAGAGAGAGTCCATTAAACTACTGTTTTTGAAAGTGAGACTCAAGAAGCGCACCTAAATTATGATCTGAATCTCCTGGGTGAGATTCCCACTTAGTAATGGTTATCACCTTCACTGAGGTCAAACACTTGAAAACGAAAACCCTAGCAAGGAAAAAAAATGATGATAAGAAAAGGGAAAATCACTTGAGATAAGGTGAAGTGAGATCCATCAACACCTCACTTTCCAATGAAAGCCACAAGGCCACATGATCTTGCTTGGGGATATTGAAAGCTCACAAACCCAACTCTCTCAAAAGAAGATTTCTCTCCACCCTATTCCCCATCCCCTTCCATCCCATCACCCCCAAAAACTCTCTCTCTTCAATTGCAAGAATGGGATTTGTTTGAGCTCACTTGGCAGTTCCAATCATGTTTCAACATGTGTCCCCAATGGGAAGCCCACACCCCCTTCAATCCCCAAACACCCATGAAATTATTGGAGTTAGTGAAGCGGAAGAGGACGAGGGCCCTAAAAATGATCAATCCAAAAGGTAAAGTACAGAGTAAGGTGCAATTATTCATGCCATGAATTTCATCCCAATGAAAAAGTCAAGAACCAAAAGAATTCCCCCCCTCAAAAAAGCAGAAAAAAGGGGACTGGAAAAGGCCGCAATACAACGTCATTCGCTATACATTACTCATAACATATATATGAACACATTATTTTTGGTAATCGATTCCTACTCATCTCATTGAGATAGGAGAAAATAGAAAGACCCTTCTCTCTAAAACCTCTTTCTCTTTCATATCTGTTCATTTTCCGTCTGACCACCGAACTCCCACACCCCCCTCCTCCCAAAAGTTCTCCTTTCTCTTTCCAATATGAGGACACGGATAGAGAAGGAGAATGAAATTAGAGTTTAGTTACATTGAAAGGAGAGAGAAGAGAAAGCCAGGAGAGTCATGAAGAACACCCTAAGGTGTTGCATCTCTTGCATTCTACCATGTGGAGCTCTGGATGTGATCCGAATCGTGCACACCAATGGCCGCGTCGAGGAGATCAGCGGCACGGTCCGCGCAGGCGAGATCATGAAGCTGCACCCCAAGCACGTCCTTAAGAAGCCCTCGTCATCACCATCGGAAAACGGGGTCGTCCCGAAGATAGTCATCGTGCCGCCTGACGCGGAGCTCCAGAGGGGGAAGATTTATTTCCTCATGCCAGTCCCCTCCATGCCCGAGAAAACCCGGTCGAGATCTTCAAGCAGGAAGATCAAGAAGAGAGAGTCCGAGGGCAGCGACGCGAAGTCCGCCATCGCTATGACAGCGAACCTCCTCATCTCCGATCGGTACTTGAGCGAAATACTATCGGAGAAGCTGTCGACGCAAAGGGATCGCAGGCGAGGCCGTGCTGCCGTATGGAGGCCTCACTTAGAGAGCATTTCCGAGGGGTTGAGCGATGCATAATCGGTCGGATTGGATCATGTCATGGTTTCCGGTTCATCTTACTAGGGTTAGAAACTCCTTCTACCCCTCCACCCCCAACCCCCCTTTCCTTTCTCTCGGTACATATGGGCAGAGAAAAGATAAAGAAGAACATGAGATAGTTCAATCTTTTTCATCATAAGTTGAATTGATTTGTGATGATGCTAGTAGAAAGTCATGGCCGTAATCGATCTCATCAAAATGACAATCTCTGTTTGGACAACATCGGTTTTTTTTTTTGGTAATTCCCATTAGGAGCTTCATACATAAGAAATGTAATTTTGCTGTGTTGAGATATCAAGTTGAAAGTCTTGTGCTTGAGTTGAGGGTAAGAGAGATTGTGATTTGATTCAATCTGTATGAATATAAAATTTGGAAAGGTGATTGTGATGTGATCATTACACCGTCGCATTTTGGGTGTTGTAAAAACTTCATATCAAACTTTTTTTTTTTTTTTGCCCATGATTTCATGAGCGTGGAAAATGATAGCATACTTCCGGGTGCACGTTCGCCCGTGCATCGTCGGTGACGCGATTCACATCTCAGCCCCACGAATTCAGCCTTAGCGTAACATCAGTGACCACCAAATCTACACAAGTTTGTCAAGAAAAAAAATATAGAAAAAAAAAATTCATGAAGCGGACTGAAAATTACATAAATAGTGATCTAATTCATGCTAATTTACAGGCCAAAAATCTAAAGATGAAATTGAAGGGTGTTGCCGTGAATTTCTTTATTAATTATCAAATAATATTATGCGTGGGGATATTGCGTGTTTTTAATTTTTTTTTTATTCAATCATTCAAGTGATTTTATAGGATCACATGGAGTGGGGGTCTCGTCGCTCCATCAAATCATTGCGAGTCCATCATCTGTTTCAAGATCCCTCAACTATAGTAGAAATTCCCTCCTATAAATTAATGTGGGAAGGATTCTCCTTTTTAATTCTTAATTTCTTTATTAATATCGAAAAGGGGTGTCTTAATTATTAATTAATTTAGTTTAGATTATCAAAGCGGCTTTGAAAGTGGATGGGGGAATAGGAGCTCTAGGAGTCCCCACATTCCTTTATCCCACCCCCATAGAATAATGCACAATGTAGCTTTGCACTATCAAGTGGGCATGTCTTTTAAAGCATTTCGTTCCTTGGGAGAGATGATTACATAGTGCCAATATGCACAGCATCTTGCGCCACAAGGGAATAATTAAATCATAGTAAAGTTTGACCTTTTAACCTTGGGGGAAATAAATTGCCAAATCTTCAAGGGCGAATCTTCTTGATCGTGATGTTATCGTTCAATATGATCTATTGATTATGAATGTTGACACGAGTGTATTTTAATTCGATCGAAGAAAAATAGAGAATTTTAATGTATATATCTCTTGATGATGACGAATTGATATATAGTGGGAGTATCTAGGTTTTATTTTTTCTTATGAATTTTTGAATCAAACTCATTTGGAGTGATCATTTCCTACCTTTGGGGCCGACAGAAAAGGCAAACAACTCAGATATGAATCCCATGTAGTGTCAGCAGAGCAGTGGGGGCAGTGCAATCCATCTCCTGCATCATGCTTATTTTCATTTACTTCAAAAGAAAGGAAAGAAATTTGAAAATTTGAATTCGATAAACAATATGCAAATAAAAATTTCAGATATTCTACTGCCAAAAATCAAATCGCATGAGCCATAAAAGAACAAAAAGCACTAAAAAAATGTCCTTTTATTTTTCATAGACCAATAAAGAACATGGAGGGTAAGTTAATTAAGATAGAATTAATTATTATGATTGATCTTATGTTCATTGTCTATATATTTTGGACCATTCTCTTCTACAAAATGAGTGTGGTAGAACCTCACTATCATAAATAGTTGGCATCGATTACATAAACCAGATTTATTTTAATGCACAATTTAAATAAAATAAAATAAAATAATTTTTTTATTCTTTTTAATTTTGTATGATATTCTCCCAAATTTTGGGTGCCCCACGTTTGCCCACTAACCAATTATTTTAGAACACGAAACTTTTTCATTTAAATCGATCTATACAGTTGCTGGCTGTTGGACCCACGCCCCAATTAATAAATGAAGGAAAAATCAAAGATATTACTTTTTTTATAAATTCTTTTTGTGGTGCACAATGGAGGAAGCACGTAGAGGGGAGAAGTATGGAATATTAAAGGCAGGCAGCCACTCAGACGGCGCCCCTCACTTTGGATCCGTCGGGGCGGTAAAGGGTCACTATCCTCCACCTTTCAGCTTCGTTACTTTTCAGAGAATAAAATCTTGCAATTGGTCGATTTCCTTTCGAGGATCTGTGCGTGTAGTTCCAGTTCCCCGGACGAAACTTTTCTCCGATTAAGTTTGCCGAGACAGACGGGCCGATTTGGGAGGACCTATGTAAATAACATATAAAGTACTGAGTTCGAAATAGTTTCCGAACTTTTCTTTTTCTCATTCTTCTCGTGTCAAATTGCTTTCATTGCAATTAATCATTTCACTTATGATTTTGCTCGATCAAATTCTTCCTTTACATAATGTTGCTAAGATGATTGATGACTTGATTGTATCTTGATGTCTTTTTATCAACTAATCCTACATTGGAAAATAAATTTTTGAACCAACAAAATGTCATTTTGTTTTGGTTATTGGGTTTGCTCTTCTCCATTTTTTACTTGTGCAGTCTCTCGTATTAAATGTGCACGAGATGGCGGTGATCCATATTAAGGAATTTGAATATATGGAGATATTCTATCGATGACCTCTCATAAGCAATATGAGGTTGCCTTTTCCCTTCCAATATCAGTTCAATAAATTTGTTAAAGTATAGTACTTTGAAGTTTATACACTCTTTATATATATATATATATATATATTGTGGTCTCCTCTATTATCAACTTAAGATTTTGGTTTATATTTATTAACATGATATTAAAAATAGGTTCTGCCATAGTTTATTTCGCATGTGAAGTCTCTCATTAATTAAATTCCACGTGTTGTTCCTGATTTAGTTATTCATGAGAGGGAGTGTTAAAGTATCCTGCATTGAGGTTTATATGCTCCTTATATATTACTAGTCCTCATTCATCTATTAGTTAAAACTTTTGAATTTGATTATCTAGCAAAGTTAGTCATTTATAGAAGTCAAATTAGTTCCTAAAAAAGAATAGGCTTTTCTCCGTACACGCAGCAATTTAGTTCACTGTTCTTAATATCTAAGATCAAAACCCTCTTTTCATTTACTGATTTAGAGGCAACAATAATCTTCACACATCGAGATCTCTTTTTTAAGGTGCGTTCATTTCATGGAAAATGAGTGATTTGAATAAAATTTTTCAAACAAGTGATCTATTGTAATGCATTAAAAAAAATATGAACAAAAAATATTTTCATTGACCACGAAAATGTCTAGACTTAAATTGTTGTTGATAATAAGAATATTTTTATTGAATAATTACTTCAAGTGATATAAGCAATTACTTTTAGGAAAATATTTGTCAAATAATTCGTTTTATGCAAAACAAACAGAGTCGAGAAGATAGCAACTAATTACCAAATTATCTGGCAAAGAAAAAACTTTACAAGCATTTATGTTTGGTTTTGTCTCCAAATTCTCTCTTTCATCTTCCATCCTCCATCCATCGTAAATCATTGAGGACGCATTGCATCACTCTCACATTATTTCAGTATGTTTTCGATCTTTTGTTTTCTTTCCATTTTCTATTATACTTTTGTTAGATTCTTTCTGTTGCTCATTGATAATCACGCATACATTACTTGGTTTACATATACATTGATTTAGAATACGTATACATTGATTTAATTGCACTAGAAATGAATGATTATAAATACAATTAGATAAGAAAAAATGCCGCATAAGAAGAATCTTTTATGAATCAATAAGATAATCAATTGAACAACTTTTTAAAGAAAATTAACTTTTCACCAAAAATTCGATCGATAAAAACTAATATTTCATCGTCGGACTTATTTCTTTCTACCTTAGTCTGATAAAGTGAACTAATTTAATAAAAAAAAAACATCAATTCAATAAATAAAAGTCAATCCTACAAAAGTAAGAACCTTATTGACTAAATAAAATGTGTATTTTTAAGCATAAGTGAATGGTGATATCAGTGGGATATGAAAAATAAAAGTGTTGCAGAGGACCACTTCTCGATTTACCGCACTGATCAAATGCAGATTAGAAAAGATAGGGATTATGGGTTAAATGCAACATTTGACAATAATTGTAATAATTGGATTTTTCTTTGACTAGGCCAAAAGAGGTGGTGAGACCCACCTTTTAAAAAAAAAAAAATAATTAAAAGGGGGGTGGTGAAAAGTCAACAAAATGAGGAAATGTATGCTCGGCAGAATAAATCAGAGAGACCGAGAGCTCTCGCATGGGCCGAAATAGAAGGGAAACAAGGAAAAGGAAACAAAGGAAAAAGAGGGGTTTTGCGTATGCGCTAAAGACAATTCGCGGAACCGATTCAACTACGTATCACAATACTTGATAAGTGCTCGCGCCCTTTATTCTTCCCATCATATTAGTTTTCAGGTTTAGGGTTTACATTTGATATTTTTGAGTTGTTGAATTATGGAATTTCATGAAAATGGTGATTTATGGTGTTGTAGAGCCGTGGCGTTTGATGGGAGTCGTTTTAAAGCAATGGTTTGGTTGGATTGAGAAGTTTTCTTGGGTAAGAGGGCTATTACAGGCAATTTCTGGAGGGATTCTCATATATTGCCGGTCCATTGACTTGTCTAACTTAGAAGGAGTTAAATTCACATGATTAGATCATTGTTAGGATAATTTCTAAGAATTGAAGAGATAGCTAGTGTTAGCTCCTATATTGACTCTACCTTCAATAAGTGACAGCTTCATAATCTACTGTGACGCTTCTAAATAGGATTTTGATTGTGTTCTTATGTAAGATAATAAAGTTGTTGCCTATACTTCTAGACAATTAAAATCACATGAGAAAAACTACCCTTTGGTTTTGAAATGGCATGATAAAGCAGAACTGGAAATGGCTTACTAGTCGATTATAAAAAATTCCTTATAAAAAGAATTCTTTTGTTAAAGGTTATACGTTTTAGTTTATGAGGAATTCAAAATGACATAATTTAAAATAGTTTGAAATGATAATTTGTGAAGTCTTCTTTTGACCACAAGAGTTTAAAGTATATTTTTATTAAAGAAAAAAACTGAACATGAGGCAAAGAAGATGGCTAGAAATTCTGAAATATTATGACTTGTCTATCAATTATTATCGAGGTAAAGCTAAAGTGGTAGCGGATGCCTTGAGTCATAAGTCCTTTAGAAATTTGGCAACTTTACTTACTTCTTAGAAACCTATTCTTGAAGATATGAGAAAGTTAGACTTGGAGGCATTTGTGCATTAGCTTGGTTCTCGGTTAGCTAATCTTTGAGTACAACCAATGTTGATTGACAGAGTTAAGGTTAAACAGGATGAAGATCTTCATTTGTAGAAAGTCAGAGAAGGCATGGAAGCTGGAGGACAAGTAGATTTCAATCTACATGTAGATGGGAATTTGAGGTTTCATGGTTGTCTATATTTTTTGATGATCCAGAACTGCAAAAGAAAATATTGTAGGAAGCTCACAATACTAGATTCTTGTTTCATTCGGGAAGCACTCAAATGTATAGAGAATTGAAAGAAAACTTTTGGTATGTTAACATGAAAAAGAATGTAGTGAAATTTGTCGATTAATGTCTAGTTTGCCAGTAAGTGAAAATTGAGCATCAAAGACCAGGTGGATAGATGCATCTTCTAGACATACGAAAATGGAAGTGGAAGCATATTACCATGGACTTTGTAGTTGATCTACCGAGATGCCAAGTGGTGAGAATGCTATATGGGTGATTATTAATCGATTGATTAAGTCCGCTCATTTTTTTGTCATATTGATTTGGCCTTTCAATGGAAAAGATGACAAAACGATATGTTGATGAAATAGTAAATCTTCATGAAGTTCTAGTAAGCATTCTTTTTGACAGGAATCCTAGATCCGTGTCTAACTTTTGGAGGAGAATACATGAAGTGTTGGGTATTAAACTAGAGCATAACTGTTTACCTATAAACAAATAGATAGTTAGAGAGAACGATCCAAACGTTAGAGGATATGTTGAGATCCCACATCATTGACTTTAGCGGTTCTTAGTGTCATTGACTTTAGTGGTTCTTAGGATGAACGTTTACATTTGGTAAAATTTAATTATAACAACAACTATCATTCTAGTATTAAGATGGCACATTTGAAGATTTATATGGTTGAAAATGCAAAAGTCCTATTCATTGGATGAACTGGTGAGAAAAAACTAACTGGGCCCGAGTTCATTTAGCAGTCAAAAGAGAAAGTCAAGTTGTCTTGAGAACACCTCAAAACAGCTCAAAGTTGTCAAAATAGTTATGCAAATCTTAAAAGACACAAGGTGGAATTTAGTATGGGGGATCACACATTCCTATAAGTTTCTCCTATGAAGGGCATGATGAATTTTGACATGCGTGGAAAGTTGAGTCTAAGGTACATGGGACCTATTGATCTTAGAGAAGATTGATGAAGTCATTTACAAATTAGTTTTGCCACTGGCACCGTCAGGTGTTCATAATGTGTTCCATGTCTCCTTATAGTAGAAATATGTGCCAAATCTTGAACATTTGCTAGACTTTACTCCATTAAGTTTATGAGAGAACTTGACATATGATGAGAAGCCTATTTGCATCGTTAACTAAAAGGATTGAGTATTGCAGCAGTGAGCAATTTCTTATGTGAAGATACAATAGCAAAACCACACCGAGAAAGAGGCCATTTGGGAACTTGAGGAGGAGGCAAGATGTAAATAGCCATATTTGTTTATGGTTAAGGTAAGTTCACATTTCGAGGATGAAATTCTTTTAATGAGGTTTAATGTAATATTTGGATTTTTTGACCATGTCAAAGAGGTGGTGAGATATGCCTTTTTAGAGAAAAAAAAGAAAAAGAAAAAGAAAAAGAAAGAAGGGGTGAAAATTCAACAAAATGAGGAAAGGGACACTTGGCAGAATAAAACAGAGAGAATGAGAGCTCTCAAGTGCATAGAAAGAAAAGGGAAAGAAGGAAAAGGAAAGAAAGAAAGCAGGAAGAAGAGGCGTTTCGCATACATGCCGCGGACGCCTCATTGAGTTGACTCAACTACGTATTGCAATGCCCAGTAAATGTTCACGCCACTCGTTCTTCCAATTGGATTAGTTTTCAGATTTAGGGTTAAAATTCTGAATTATGTTAGATTTGAGCCTTGAAATCCGATTGTTGAGTCGTTGAGTTATGGAATTCCATGAAAATGATGGTTTATGGTGCTGTGGAGTCACACGGTTTGATGGGAGTCGTTTAGAAGAAACGGTTTGGATAGAGTCAAAATTTTAGGTGTGCAAGCTCCGCATTGCGAACGGCTTAAATAATTGCTTTGAGTGTGCAATTTGTTAGTATGTAGGAGTCCTTTTATTAGTGTTTAGGTGCAATATAGTCATTTTATAGTTGAGGTTGCGTCTTACTCAATTTCAACATTATTTCTTGTTTATTCTATAGGATTTGATTTGTAACATTTGTTGTTTAGTTGTAGACGTTTTGATGTGAATGGTACTATATCTTTTTGGAGTTTGTAAATTCCGAAAGTAATATGGATATAGTATGAATTATGAAATGTTATTGTTGTTGCATAAAAATGTCTGATCAAGCAATTATTACTACTTGGTTATTTACGAAGGTTAGAAACCATGTTATGTAAGGTATTGTGAAGTAATACACATACATACATACATACATACATACATACATACATACATACATACATACATACATACATGCATGCATGCATGCATACATACAACATGCATACATACATACACACACACACACACACACACACACACACACACACAAATTATGAATGATTGATTTGAGAAATGATTAAGAAACGATGGATGAGCTATGCTGCAAAAAGTTATTTGTTTAGTTTATGTGATGGATTTCTAGTTGAGATTCTAGTACTGAAGGATGGTAATTTGATACTCAATATGCTTGTGAACCTGGTGAAGGGTTGTCAATATGGATACTAGTTTATGATATCCTTTTAAGCTAAGCTATCGACTTTATAAGTGGAGACCTTACTGAGGAAAGAATCTTGATCATCTTGTCATAAGCCATTATGTCATGACCATGGTAGTATATCGAGTAATAGATTAGTCAATGAAATGGATCATTGACATGGTATTTTTTATAGAAATTAATTAATGGATTTAACCATTGATACTTGAATTATGATGATGGTTTAAATGAGTTTTTTTTTATTAGTATAAAGTTTTGTTGATCAGAAACAAAAATCATATATGATTCAGTATGTATTTTATACCTTGAGTTTCGATTATGAAAATATGTTATTGCTTTGTATACATGTACAATGGTTGCTTGATCTGCTTATTTCTATCTGCTCACTAGGCTATGGTCACTCGTTTCACTTTTCTTTCATGTTTAAGGTTCCTTGGTTAGTGACAAGTAGGGTGAGAGCGCTATTGACGGGGAACTTTTAAGATTTTTATTTTGAGTATGGCTTAAGGGAATTGTATTTATAGTTGTTGATAATTTGTTGGATTGGCTGAGTTATAGTTCTACATATTCTTTTTGGTGGATTATAGAAATTTTGATGTTGTAATCAACTTATTGGTTTATCTAATATATTTGGTTGGAAATGCATATATATATTGATATCATGATGTTGGTTATGTTTGAGGCTGTATCATTCGTGTGGAAGAATGGCCATGTCATCCTCATCTCTTATAGTTTTGAGTGTGCGACAATGACATCATAGATTTCCAATTTCTCACCCTAAACTTGATTTTCATATGATAAATACATTTAGAAAGATAGAATGAATCATTTATATCGGAATATTTTCAAAGAACAATCCAAAAAATATAAAATCATAAAGAATGTTCATTGGAAATAAAAAGAACCGAAGTAGAATTTCACGCATAATAGATTAGTTGAAAAAAATATACAAAAGATAAATATATGATATCTTATGTTCAATTAAGGAGAAAAGTAAATGGATAGATAATAAAATGAAAAAAAGAAAAAGAAAACTAGAGTCACTAAAGTTGGGATATGAACCCTCAACTTGGTGACAAATGAGTGCATCCCTAAAGCCAAGAACCAAACCGGTTGATTTTGGAATTGCTGGAGCCTAAACTATTTCAGAATTGGCCCATTTTATGCTTTCGGCAAAAAAAAAAAAAAAAAAAATCCTTTAATAGATATAAAAGCTGTACCATATGACTACAAAAATGTTTGTTGGTCAAGTGGTTATATTGTTGTCTATTGGAGACTATAGTTCATTTCTAGATTGGTGTAAAAGTATCTTTTCTAAAAGAGACTTCAAAATCAATTCAACTCAAGAAGCGAAATTGGGAGCGAAATTGGTTCTCCCTAGAACTAACCTTAAGTGAGCAGTTCAATTCGCTTCTCGATTTGAACTGAACTTGGTGTGATATTTTATGAGATTATTACTAATTGTTCTAAAAGTTTAAACGAATTCGTGGTTTAATATTTAATAATTCTATCACTCCCCCTTATGTTTAATCTAGTCTTTTCATTTAGTACTAATTGTGGACATATTTAATTGGGGAGACAAATGAGGCTTGGAAAGATTTAAACTCAAGACATCCCATTTTGTTATTATGTGAGATTTTGTTTTGATATTATGTGAGATTTTGTTCGACCACTATTAATTAAAAATTTTAAGCTATTCGATAAAAGTATGGTTTAATATTTTATAATTCTATCAATCGGTGCTCACCCCTGACTGTCATTGGCCTAATCTTTTATTTCTTTATATTTGTGGAGCATATATATACAAAGCCCAAGTCAATGGGGCTAAGCAGCCAATCAAAGATTGACACATGGGGTTGCCCCGGCCCGCGCCGGGGGAGGGGGAAGCATTCAAAGTTATTCTACTTCTTTAGGTTTGAAGAGTAGGCTCCAGAATATAAAGTAAGGCAGGTATGCGAAAATGATCTAGAATCCTGCATATACACAATAAATCAGACTAAATCTCCTCTCTTACTTTTCGTGGAGGAGGACTAAAGGTCACTGATGTAATGTTTACACTTAAGGAGAGAGAACCGATCACCACTTGTCCAACTCTTTGAAAATTCATACACAAGAGAAGGAAAGAGAGAGAAGTTATTGCAGGTCTTATTTCTTCCAGGACACAGAAGACGACTACGTAGTCCGGAAATACTTGTATGAATACATAAGTACAGTAATTACTTTAAAGAAAGAGGTTGTCGGGTTATATGTTGCTCTATACGATCATGCATGATGTCTATGCAATTTTCACGATAAATAGAAGCTTACATATATTTAAGCATTCCTAGGGATTATCAAAGTCTATATCTAACTCGAGATGCTCTGTCCAAGAGTGTTCTGGTCTTCGACGTCCGTCCAATCCAGCAGCTTACCAGGTTTGAGTTATCTGTGCCACAACTTAACGGTATTACTTACGGGTTACAAATCAGCAGTAGATACAATAATAAATCTATTGAACTCTGGTGAATAGGCAGACAAATTACTAGCAAAGCAGTTTTAGCCAAATGATAAGTTTGTTCTCCCGGAAGGATGCATCTCTTCTCTACTACAATTGAAAATATTCGTGGCAGTCAATATTGAACGAAATGTCCCACTTAATTACACTTCGTGGTAACCATAGATCACATGATACCAGATTCTCATGTTGCTATGATCGTTGTTTTTGTTTTTGTTTTGTAATGTTTTTAATATATCAAATGAAAGCGGGACAAGTTGAATTAATCGTGGTAATTATCAATTGGTTTCAAACCTACTATATGGATGCCAATTCAACTCTAGACTTTTTCATTTTGCCAATGCCAATTCAACTCTAGACTTTTTCATTTTGCCAATGTAGTTCTTCTGCCTCATTCCGTAGGAAATTGTTAATGCGGTGTCTAGCTGTTGTTGGCTGTCCTATGTGGACAAATTCACTGAAATTTCATCCAAAATTTAGGATTATATTGGAAAAATTTAAAAGTTTAGGATTGAATTGACACCCGCACAATAAATTTAGGACTAAATTAGGAATTTTCCCTAAATTAATATGGCAATGAATGAGATGAACAAGAAATCCACAAGTGAAACTAACTATTACAAGGAGGATGACCATGTGATGCTGAAATAAGAATATAGTTAACCTGTGCATAATTGATCATGTGATGCCTCACCGGTTGTGATCACTTACGAAGGCAAAATACTATATGAAGACTCTTACATTAATCAAGTGTATAGGGCCTTCCTCCAAAGAAGTGCACTTAAGTAGTGACCTTCGATGCGAGTCTCTCAACTTACAAAGAATTACTTAGTAAATCTCTACCCATCATTTTACGTGGGACTTTAGATGGTACTAAAGTGAAATGCCAATGCCATGAAAACCTAAGACAAGGGTTTAGTATCGGTTAGGAGTAAGAAAGAGAGGAAAGCAGGAGAATTAGAGACTGTCGGCAGGCAAAGGTAAGACATTTAGGCAATAGTACCTAAAATGCGCATATTAGCCTTTTATTCCTTTCTCTTTTTTTTTTTTTTTTTTTTTTGAAAAATATCTAAAAAAATTTGTGTGGGTCCATAAAATGAACCACTATCATATTATGAGTTCATTGAGTTCCGCTATGGTCAAATTTGTTGTTTAGAGAATTTAGTAGGCTCAAAATCTACAAAACAATTTGGGTCGACTATGCAGCTTTTGGAAGTTGAGTGGAGGTGATTGTACCCACCTAGAATCTGTCTGGTACGATTTTTTTTTTTTTAGCTTCCACTATGAAAAGAGGTGCTATAACTTTTGTGGGATTTTTGCTAACAACTCATTGCTGCGTTACCTTCAAGATTACTGCAGTCTATAGCAACTTTTAGAGGATTATGGCACCAATTTTAAGGTGTTACATCCTTTTAAAAATATATTATCAAACATATAAGTTACGTATAGTTAACAGTTGGCTTTGCCATTTCCCAAAAGCCTAAAAACACCCTAATAAATAAGATTGAGATCCAGTCTATCTACTTATAGATACTATATCTCACCTCTATAAGAACTTTAATAGAAGTTGCTTAATCAAAGTTACTCTTCCAATACAAATTTTTAAATGCGCAGCAACTAACAAGACAAGCAACTGACAAGATTACCAAATATTTTGTCAAGTGATGACGATGCCAAACAGAATGCCAATTTGTTAGGAAGACAGAGTGTGCGAACAGCACCAAATCAAAAGAAACAGACTAACAAGACCATTGAAGAACCCAAAGACGTGTGAGGTATACATGGTTCTGCCAATATCAGTGAGAGTGCTAATACTCATCGGGAGAGTGACCTATGGTGCCATTATCTCAACCCCCAAACTCCATCTACTCTTGTTAAACCCCAGAAAGATATCCATCTTAGATCTTGTAATTTTATTGCTATATGATTGCAGACAGCATAGCACTTAATATAGCAAGTCAGACCAACAACATCAATATATTTTGAAGTTTATAATATACAGAAGAAAAAATTAAACTAGATACTAGTTTTATGTGGTTTAGGCGTTGATACTTATTCCACGAGGAGAGCAGCATAGGATTCCATCATAGATCAAGTGCAAAACAGAGATACTACCACACAACGAGTCAATCAAGTACTCTTAGTATCTCCTAACCCCCAATTACATCCAATAACTTATAGTGCTTAGCTCTCACAAATTTTCACAAAATAATATCTCAATCTCAGAAAGGAATTAAACAAAATCTTACCCACAAGATTTTCACAGCTTCAAACATTCTTGTATTGTTTCAAGGTGTTATCTATGAAGAAACAACCTCTTGGATGCTCTTCACGAAGAAGATCCACTTCTTGTATAGAAAGAATTAGATCTGATATGGAAATACTATTTGAACTAGGAAACCACTTAAATAGGAAATCTTGACAAGAATTGAACTCTAACTAGGAATCCTATTCAAAGTAATAAACCTACTTACATTGGGTTTCCTTTTAAGGGCCCAAGTTCAAGACATATTTTCAATGGCAACGTCATCTCTAGTACTCTTCAAAATGATACATTCTGCTACAAATTCATCCTTAACAACCAATTTAAACCGAAGATACTGGTTTCAACTTATATATGACATGGGTATTCAAACCTTCGGTCAACCGACTCTATGAATACATGCAAACGACCCTAGTCATATGCATCAGGTGACGCTCCGCTCGCACTGGTTGATGGGTGTAACCATCGAAGGTCACTCTTATTGGGCATCACTATGATTCTCGCAAGACTGTAAAATATGTATTGGATTCTATATATTAGAGATTTTAGAGTAAACACTTGAGTATTAAACTGTAAGTTGGTTTTAGATCTTGAGTTCAATTCTTTGTACCACTTTTACCCATTTTTCGTATTGTACTCCAACAACTAAATCCTTTAGAATAAATGGTTGTGCATTCAGCTTTATACTAGTATAAATGTTGATATAGTTTTTTTTTTTTTTGTCCTACTCTATTTCTATTCTAACTCTTGATCTCAGATTTTTACCCTACCTACCTCCATACAGGCTGTGACAGTTGAAATCCACACCTAATGTTAAATCATCCCCATCCCAACCTTTCTGAGAATGTGGAAATTCAAACCCCCTCCCTCCCTCTTCCCATGTGTAAAGGGTGGCCGTTGATATTGTCGATATGATAGGCCTTGCGTGTGTCGGCACCTCATTAACTCCAACAAGGACAGCATCTCTATAACTTCAACAAATAATTCGATGAATCATCATAGCAGCCCAGTGAGATTCGCAATCAAAGAAGAGACAGCGGGTGAAGAAACATTTGGCACCTAGCGGCGATGGTTGGAAATTTGGGTTGAAATTTATTATCGCAAAAGAGTACTATACTTTGAATTAAGAGGGAGTTGGGCCCAGGGTGATGAGCTCACAACGAAGACTTTTAGTAGTTTTACGCGCGAGGAGTGAGGGTAAAAATAAATCCCAGATTGGATTTCCATGACTAGGAGTATATGATATATCTAGTTTACCTATAGCTCAATGTTTCGAGTGCACGTAGTTCTAACTATGTGTGTCAATGTAGACAATTGTGGCTTCCTCTTGGATCTCCCCATTATGAAGGTATTGAGCTTTAGCGCTGCTTCCCTATCATGATACGATTTTGTAACTATCGGTTTGATCAACACAGGCCATATCTCCAAAAGAAGTATTGAAGTCAGAATATTTATAGGGATGGACTTATGAATACCATCACAAGCCCTCTTCCATTTGTTGATTTGGGGAGTAACATCTCCTTCGCTTAAAGCACTGAACTCAATGAGCCGCACCTTGCTTGAGCTCTTTTGCCTTGACTATTGCTCTCTATCCTGGTTGGATTAGGTCTAGGTATAAGGGGACTTGACTCAACCCCTCAAAGTAGCATGTGCCATCATTTACTCTAAAAACTACAGTTTAGAGTACACTGAGCTATATATTTCATAGTTCAACAAGAACGTGATTTGCTGCATCCGAGCCATATATACAGCCATGATGGTTAAAGGTTGAACTATAACTAGAAGTTGTGAGGGAAAATTGATGAGGCAAGTGTTTAAAGACTTCAGTTTCAGTAAGGGATGCGAAAGATATTTCTACGCTCCTTGGCATATCCTATTAGACCTCGTTGACATTGAAAGAGTATAACGTTGATGGAGATGAGTCTCAACTATGGAAAAGGACATTCAAATGAGAACAAGACTATGTTGGTACATAACCAAGAGTATCCAAACTGTGCTCGTAATGTATCCGGTGGAAACCCCCAAATGGACAAATGGAAGAAAATAGTCGTAGTGTTTATTAATCTTTCTGATGGTCATGCGCTGGGTTCTTCTGGAACTTTTAATGGCCACAAAGATATCAAACCTGGCACTCATTCAATTTTCCTAGCATCACTCTACGATGGACATCGTATGTATTATTATTTGCGTGTGTTGCGCTAATCTGCGTGTCCCCAAGAAAATGCAAAAGCAAAGACAACTCGAAACAAAGATGTCCAGTCCAACCAACAGAAAGAACAGAAGAAAGGACGTTCGTACGAGACAATACTAGCACAGGTACGAGTACACATATGAAAACAATTCATGACAGAGAACGACCGTACTGCCATGCAAAAATCTATGCATGGCCTGGTAATTTTTTATATTTTAATGTGCTGCCCAAGACGCAGCAGATTCTCTGACATTGCCAAGGAGTGATTCCGTGGGCACAACAAGAATATAAAAAAACCATGTTCGTGAACTCTGATGTTGGTTAGCAACATCTGAGGAAGAAATGGTCGCTGAGTGATTAGGGAAAATATTATATGCGAATTGTAGATACTAGCGACAAAATCGACATTCCTTCCATGTTCCTATATCTAATTCATAATTAACACGCAAGCTATTTTATCTCTCATGGCCATCCATGGGGAACACAAAATCTCACAGAATCACAAAAGTGACAAAACCCATTGCGAAAAGAAGTTATAATTCTTTTTTCTTAAAACAATTATGGAGCTTAAACAGTGCTTCTCATAATATGAGAGAGAGAAAGAGAGAGTGAGTGACTTTATACCTCTCTCTCTAATGATATGTGCAAATATTTAGTGTTGCAGTCGTTAAAGTAGCTCACCTGAACCTTTCCACTCTAACTACGTACTACTAAAAACGTAACCGTCGCGAAAAGTCTTTGATTAGGGTTTTGGGAGATTTCAGCCTAGGGTTTTACGAGTGAAAGGAAGATGATACCTCCATAGCTGAAGATCAACCGCTACTTGTTAGTCCTTGGGCTATCTAAACAGTGACAAACCGGTAGGTATTTTCCCGTCTCTAATCGGTAGATCTGCGTTATGTTGTGATAATTTCGCAACGAATTGATGGTTGAGATTGTTTCTAGTGTCGATGCTTCTGTCAAATTGGTCTTTGGGTTAGGTGAGGATTGAGTCTTGACTGATGTTTAATCTAAGCAACGGTCGGAAAATAAGGATCAAGAAAATTAGCTGTTTATGCAATCAAATGCAAATTTAATTTACCTTCCATGGAGAAGTTGAAGCCCGAGATGCTGCCGCCACTAAGAAAGTTTTGATTGCTTGGCTTCATCGCTCATCTTGATCTGATTCTTCCTCTTCTTCTTCTTCTTGTATGGAATCCCTCTGGCCTTAGCCTGGCACTCCTTCACTTCCCTCAGGTACACGCGGATAGCCCCGTTCCCGAACGGGTTGTTCTCCGGGGCCCCGCCGTTCTCCTCGTAGGCCGCCCTTAGCCGCCCGATCAGCGCGTCGAGGCTGCCCCATGCCTGCCTCAGCGGGCACGTGCAAGGGGCGGGTGGCTCGCGCTGCCCAAAGAAGACGCACCCATGCAGGTGGACCTTGGTCTTCCCGAACTGGTCGAGGTAGCGGAGGAACTCGAGCACATGGTTGCAATTGCACTGCGAGAGCGCGACCGGCGGCTTCTGGTTCCGCAGGTACTGTCCGAAGGTGTTCCAGTCGCGTCGCTTCTGGGACTCGTAGCGGCTCAGCGGTGCCGGCGCCGGCAGCGCCGGCTGGTCAATGACCGATCGAGATGATCCTTCGGCTATATTTCTCTGGATTTCGGTCGACGACATGATTAATTACCCGAAAGTTTTATTCTTTTGGGGCAATTTTATGGCCAAAAAATGGAAGGAGAGAGATGGAAGGCGAGAGACGAGAGAGAGAGAGAGAGAGGGAGAGAGAGAGAGAGCACAAATGGAGAAAAAGATGAAAATCACATCATTCATGGGTATTACTGAGGAGACAAGCAATGGGCCCTGGGGAAGCTGCTTTTCTTCCTTCTTTTTCCTCCCTCTCTCTCTCTCTTTCGTTCTTAGGTCCTTTAATTAGTATCGCGATTTCCCACTCACTTAGATTACATTTTTTAATAAGAGTAAAGCGATTGTGAATAGCCATCAAATTCAATCAGTGCAATCATTATCTTTTCATAGCGATCGTGATAACATAATTAAATAGTCATGTGATTCTTAAGACGGTGCAGCGTGACATTAATTGCCAAATCAAATTAATTGTCTTGTTCTATGTAAGGCTCTCATTTTCTTCTATAAATCTTTTTCTTTTTCAAGATCGACTCGATTTCGGAATCTTTTAAGTTTGGAGGAGGACGGTGCTCTAGTCGGAGATTGATTTATCTTGGTTTGCTGGAATCCCAACTGACTCGTTGAGAAAAGGGAAACTCAATCAGACATGTAGGGTTGCAAATGCGGCGAGGCACAAACTTCAGGTGTATTGTTGAGGATCGACGGTCCCAAATATTGAATTCTGTAGCCAGTTTTTATCACCATGGGAAAATTCTTTCCTCCAGATAAGATATTTGATGAATTTTCTTTTAATAGTTACGTCTTGTAGGCCATCGGCGACAACGTTTAATGTGATTTTTCTGTCCTTTTAATAGATTCCCATTTGCTAGAACGGTCGGACGTTGTGTTAGTACGTCCGCATAACATTTTGGATTAGAAGACAAAAAAGGAGCATATAATTCCCATCCAAACGTACTTCTCTCATGCCACTGCATTCTGTAATTATCAACATATCGGATTCCATTACTATAAGAAAACTACTTAAGAGTTATTATGATAAATACCCAGTTTTGGAGTAATTGAGATTCAAGCGTAGGGAAATTTTAGCTTAGTTCATTTGTTCAAATCCCATAAACTACGTGTAAATTACTTTGGGTTGGAGCCATCTATATAAGCTAAAAGGCTCGGACTTAAATGATTTATGGGAACTTGCAAAATATTCTTGATTTATGGGAACTTGCAAAATTTCCATAGGCCTTCAAGTAGACGGATCTATGTGTTCATGCCTATAGATTATCAAAAAAGAAAGAAAGAAAGAAAGAAAGAAATGCTAAGTGAGATGGAAGTTCTAAAACTTGTTTGGGAAGTACAATTGAGTCCCAAAATTTTAAAAAATTGCAATTAAATTCTAAAACTTATCACGAAAGTACACTCAAATTATAAATTTTTTAAAAATACAATCAAGTCATAAAATTTGTTATAAAATTACAATTAATTTATAAAATTTTCAAAAAATGTAATCAAGTTGTAAAACTTATTACGAAAGTGTAACGAGTTCTAAACTTTTCAAAAGTGTAGTCAAATCCTAAATCCTATTACGAAAATGTAATTAAGTCTTAAAACTTTCAAATAATTGTACTTTTTTAGAAATTTTAGGACTAAATTGAATTTTTGTGTCATGCTTTAAAACTTAAGTGAACTTTAAAAAATTTCAGGATTCAATTGCCTTTTGTGACACATTTTAAAATTTCCAATGCACTTACCTCATAAAAAAAAAAAAAAAGGCAGCTATTATAGCACTTAGCTAATCTCTTTACTTCCCCACTCTCCTTGTTACTCTCCCTATCCCTCAACCCCACCAGGGAACATCAATGTTCATCTCAATGCCACTCATCCAATTGTTGTACGACACTATGGCCCCTCTAAGTGTCCCCCTTGATCATCTCCTCTCCATTGACCCTGTCTCCTCTCCTTGCTCACTCGCATCTCTAGGTGGTTTGGCCCTCCTAGAGTCCTCCCTCGTCATCGACAAGGACGAGCGGGAATGGCAATGACAACGAACTGAGATATGAGCAAAGCTTGAACCTTAGTTTTCAATGCAACTCCTAGATTCGAGATCTACAGTTCTGCTCAGCCTCAGACCTGGGTCGATCCAAGGTCGAGTGGGATTGTCAAAGGCTGCCCATGGCCCAACTATTGTAGATGTGAGGAAGGGGAAACGGAGAGAGATAGGGGCGCAGTTACGTGGGTCTGTGCATCTTGGTGGTTGTCATTGCTCTTGAAGGTGGGCCATGGGATCATTGGCCCTGTTGTGGGTAAAGGACAATAGAGGTGGCGGAAGGGCACCGACGAGGCTAGAGTATGGCAAAGGATAAAAGAGAGCGGGAGGGATGAGAGAGAGAGAGAGAGAGAGAGAGAGAGAGAGAGATCAGAAGAAGGGGAATGAGAAATTGAATGGATGGCTTAGTTTCTCTTTTGGTGTCTATTGGGGTGGCATGTGATGTGAATCCAATGAGGTGGTGACAAGAAGTATATATGGTACATTGGATAGTACCGCTTCTCCTCCTCAAGTACCCCCCTCCCCCTTTCCCCGCTAGCCCAATTTAGGTGATTGAGGGTCCCACCAAGCCTATATGGAGAAAAGGGTCTTAACTCATCCATTGGTCCTATCCACCGATAATGTTTCACCGCTTTAATGTCCCACTCAGTTACAAGCTCGAGTCACTAAGCTCGGCATCTCCTCTTTTTTAGATGCGAGGAAGGGGAAGAGAAGAGAGTTAGGGGTGTAACTAGGAGGTTTTAGCAGCTTGGTGGTTGGCATTACTCTCGAAGGTCGGCAACAAGGCCACATACAGCGTTATGGGTGAAGCATATTAGAGGTGGCAGGCGGGCATAGGCTGGGTTGAGAAAGAGAGAGAGAGATGGACTAAGTTTCTTTTTTTTTCTCTATTGAAGCGACACATGATGCGAATCCAACGGTAGATTAAAGTGGAGAGAGAGAGAGAGAGAGGGACTAAGTTTCTCTTCTTCTTTTTTTCTTTTTATTGAAGCGACACATGATGTGAATCTAACGGTAGATTAAAGTGATGACGATAAGTGAAAACAATATAAATGATAGCACCACTTCTCCCCCATCAAGTACTCTCTCTCTTGCTCTCCCTCTCTCTTCCTCCCTCTCCCTCTCTCCCTCTCCCTCTCCCTCTCCATCCATGCGCATGCCAGCCCTATCCAAGTGATTGAGAGTTTTTTGTCTCCGGAAGAGATTAACTAAGCCAATATGGATCAAAGGGTCTTCATCCAACTGCTAGTCCAACCTACCAATAACATTCTACCAATTTAATGCCTCACTTGGCTAGAAATTCATGTCATCAAGATTGCCTCTCCTCTTCTCTTTTGCACAAATTTACATGTGTCGTCTTACTAATTTAGTTTAAATTCCTCAAATTCCCAAACTCAGTAACCATTCTCAAGTATCAGTGCAATATGACTTTCTAGAAGAAAGTACTCCAATAAAATAAGTATAAAAATCAAATAAACAAACATTTTCGACGGACACCGCCATCATCTTTTTTATCACCACTAATATAGCGACAAAGACAACCTTGCATTGGCGCTTGGTGGCGACGTTTTCCTGTCGTTTGTCTATGACTTTTTCGTTTTATCGTTTTAGCTGGCCATGTTTCCTCGGATGGTGTCCTCATCATCCCTTTTCCTCCAGAAATAATTTTCACCTTGCAATCACAAAACCTACAGAATGAAAAGCGACGTCCTCGATAATCCTGTTTGCTGATTTTCAGCTCTCGTCTCTGCCAGGGTTGGTGAGTGCACGTGATGCATGATGCGGTGACAATTTTCTTTATTTACCACAATAATGTCAATAATTCATTTGTCAAGATTTTTTAATGAATTCTTGAGGTGGAAGTAATTGCTTCCTCATTTATTGGTGGGAACTAATTAGATGAATTTTGATTGCGTATGATTTGGTGGGTAGGAGCTTGCAAACGCGTTTTACACTGTGTTGCTTGTGACCTCCACAGTCAGATGTATTCGAAATTCAAACTTATCAGTCCGCGTGGCTCTTGGAGAAAAAAGGTCCTGATTTAGGGTCTAGAGCTAGTGGCCATGATTGAAGCTAGGAAACAAGCTTTGGGATTGGGTGAGGCTTGTATTGGATTCGAGCTCCATTGTACATGTCCTTTTTTGACAAAAAACAATGTTTGACACCCAATACAATAATTAAATGGGTGGGTGTATATAATATACAAGAAAAAATGGATGGATAGATGTATGGAAATGATTGCAAGCTAGATCAGGGCACGATCCTTTGTTGTTTTTGTTTTTCAATAAGAAAGAGAATCTATTCACAGGTTGATTTATTTCCTTTGGTCAAAGAAAAACGTCAAACAAAACTAAAATATATCCCAGATCTCACACTCTTGTGTCAAGATTTTTCCCCTACTAGGAAATTGGTTTTTCCTTCATTGGACCTGTTAGAGGTATACGTGTGAAAAAGTTTTGGACAAAAGAAGCTGCACATCGCGATCACGATGTATGGTGCAGTTGTTAATATATTATAACTCATTCTAACTTATTTGCTTAAACTTTTCTTTAAATATAAATTCAATTGGATATGTTGATGTGCTAATATTTAGATTTTCTTTGAATGATCTCTCCATTAAAAATATCAGGCGTCTATTGTGCTGACCCAACAAGTGATATTAGAGTCGATGATTTAAAGATCTCCCCATGAAATATGCCATTGCTCAGCAAATACAACATGAGCTACTACTCAGAGGCCCGTTCATGACGTGACGACCTTGTGAAAGAGAAGTGGTCCTTTTATTACTAGGTCAGCTACTTTGATGATCCTGAACTCAAATTCTGTTATTTGACTGACATTTTTAACAATGAAATGTATTTGAGGCCTCAATAATGCACCCAATTTTATTTAATTTCTTTTTTTAAAGAATTATTGGTTTAATTGTATTTAATTGTTACGGCTCTCATCGTTATGCAAAAATTGGAACTCGACCTAAGATAAAGGATGGAAACTAATCCTAAATAGTGAGGCAAACGGTAATCTTAAGAATGTTAAAGTACTTTAACTTCTTATTCTAATTATATCTATGACTATGATATTACTATCAGTTTATCTAAAAGTCTAAGCAATCGTGTGAAGGCTATATTGTCATTGAAAGTCCCTACCAATTAGCAATGCTCTTACAACTCTCCTTCAAAAGGAAAAGAATTTCGATCCTCTCAAAAAAGAATAAGGTAACTTTGTTTTAAAAACTCGGTTGCCCTTCAATTCTATCCGAAGAAATGTCACTGATAGATCCTCTATTCCACAGAAGCCCTGCATCAGAGTTCAAGAAAATTTTCTGGAAGTCATCCACGTATCGATTCTCATAGCTTTGACCGAAACAAAGCTAATTGCTTTTATGGGGGTGCTTTGAACTTCAAGCCAGGATAAAAGGCTTTTGCAACTGTGCAGTTCAAAATGGGCCATGTTCGAAGTTTGAAGCATTGATTCCCCTTGACCATCATTTGACAAGATCATTATATTTTGGGTAATTTTATTATTGATTGAGTTTCAGATTGCACAAGTCGTTACCCAACATGGTAATTTATCTACATAAATATCATTTCCTTTCCCAAAATGCCCTTGCCGTGTTTCAAACATCACCAGACAAAGACCCTAAATCTTAAATATTGTCAAAAACCCGAAGCCTATGTCGTGTGTCGATCGCTGCCATTGGCCGCTAAGGTTGCCTGCGACGCCGCCCGCGGAGAGCTCCTTCGGTGGCAATTCTCGCTCGCCCTCTCTGCGTGTGTGTGAGAAAGAGGAGTACTAGGTTTAGGGATTTAGGAGTAGGTTTGTGGTGACGCAAGAATTGAGAATTCTTATGATTTTTAAAGATAATTTCATCTTTTTAATATGTATGATTGCACTAAAATCGTAAAATTAATGGTTTAGAAATAAGGGCTGCACAGTGAAATGGGGCAAAACTTGAGAACGGTAGTTTCTTTTTCTCCTCCATTATATTTTGTTATGAGAAATATTTTTCCAAATACATCTTTTCTCACATAGAATTACATAGTAAGATAACAACTTTTTTTTTTCTTTTCACATTGAATCTGCCTACGAATGTCAACCATGACTAAGAACGAAAAAAGAAAAATTATCAAACCTAAACTAATTGTACAAATACTAATTTAGTTCTAAATTTTTTAACTTTGCCAATTTATTTCTAGATCTTTACACAAAATTTAAACGTAGTGTTTCTAGCCAATTTTCACCGGAAATCACTAAAGTGGCATTTAGTCATCACTGGCCATCCTACATGGCATAATACCACATTAGAGATTTTAAGTGAAAATTGGCTAGAAGCATTACATTGGAATTTTAAATATTTAGAACTAAGTTGATAAAATTGAAAATTTCATGACTAAATTGGCATATGTATGATAAGTTTATGACATATTAGACACCTTCTCCATTAAAAAAAAAAAAATTGACAAGTTTTGAGGACAAATGATGATAAAGGAGAGTGTGCTGCTTTCAGATAAGGTCATAAATGTCCAAATTTGTCTTTCAAAGAAACAAAAAGAAAAATTTGCATATTGTTAGGCTATGGTCCAAACTGCTCTTCCTTCCCGCACAATAATTTGATGCCAAATGAGAAATACCCTAAATCCAGCGAAACATGAAATGGAGGAATAATTCCCAAGAGTGACAAATGTTCCTTGCAAAAGCTAAAGGGCTAAAAGATACTGAAAAGGAGATATCTGATTCAAATTTGCAAGACATTAATGTGGGATGGGTCCATCTCCCTTATGTGTGTGTCCTTTGATGTGTCATAATGAGACCGTGCTTTTGGAGCCAATGACACTAAACTTTACATGAAAAAGTGGTTTTGGCAAAGCTTGATGTGGCTCTTGAGGACCTCCATGTTCTACAAGAATAATTGTGTCTCTCCTTGAATTTATGCAGAGAACTGGTCAATAAGGAAGATATAGCAAAAAATAAAAATAAAAAATAAAACAATGAAAGAAAGCTCATCACCAAAAGCTGAAAGTTAGAATGAGACAAGCCCAATATATTATCAATGTCCTCTTAACTTCCTATCTAACCAATTTGAGACTTTTTTTTTGCGCACCGTCTTCTCTAAAAGCTCAAGCGTTAGAAAAGAAGCGGATTATAATTAACTAACCAGTGCCCGAATGCACCAATTGGCGTGGATTCTTCGTATAAAGAGTAGTGGTGTATTAATGTCCTTAAAAATATACTGATAAAGATTCGCTAAACATTCAAAAGTATTCTTAACCTTTCACCATGAAGCAATGAGGGGAAAAAAGACCCCTAGAATTATAATTTCTACCTATTTCATTCTAAAGCGTTTTAGCAATTAATAACTATATTCATCCAATTTTTCCAATATAACAAATCCCCCAGCGTAAACGAACGTGAGGAAGCAAGCATATGAGAGAGAATCTGCTGAAATCATGGATAATTTGGAATCCTCAGCAGTGTGAACAAACCCTAAAGAGTCACCTATTCTAAAGCAGAACACTGTTTAAGGAGTTCCCTTTGTCTTCCTAAAATTATTGATTCGGTTCCACCTTCCCATCGGTAAGAATTCTATGTCCTTCCTTCGTTTTCATCTTCATTCTATTCTTGGAGTGAGAACCTATCTCACAAGAAAAACCAAAGCATCGATGATGCCTCGTTTTCGTGTCCTTGTCTTTTGGCTTTTCATGATGACAAATTTGGGTGTTGTTTCAAGGTAATTAAATTCTCCTTGCTCCTCTTTCTGAAGAAGCTAGATGATTCTTTCATTTTTCTATTCCTTTTTCGAATGCATTTACATCGGCTAATTACTTTCAACTCCTTTTCTACGCATCTATAAACCCTAAATTTCCTAGGTTGAAGAAAATGTGGCCCACGTATAAAGCTTTGCCACGAAATTTCTCCTGCATGCGTATGACTATTTCGACTCAGTGGACTGCGGGGCATTCTTTTATTCTGCAAGGATGAATAAACTGGAGAGGGCATTGTTTTGTCTTGTCTCATTTTTTCCTTTTCTTTTATTTACTTTGTGCGTTAAACTCTATACTCTTTGTTTGGAATTCTAGTCAAAATAAGAATGGATAGAATACAATACAAAATTAAGGGATTTTGCTACATATTATCCAATGTTTGGTGAATCACAATAATAAAACTAGATATATTCACATTCATATTCATTATTTGGTACAAACGGCAAATTAGTGTGAATGACTTTAAAAATAAAACAAATATAGATGGTAAGAATCTCTCACAATACTTTTGCCTATTTCATCTTTATTTGCTAATTTTTATATAATTTTCCCTCTTTTTCGATTCTCTCTCTCTCTCTTAAACTTATTTTCCCCTTCTATCATTCTCTAATAAAATGTAATTAGATAAAAAGAAAACTACACTAATATACCTAAAATAATAAAATACCTGAAATATGTAATAAATATGAATACTTTTATCATATCTTGAATTTTATTTCGATTACCAAGTCGTAACCTAAGGGGGAGTGTAGGAGAACCTTTGTCACCAAAACTTCTGATTTCTGGCTTTTAATCCAACCTTGTCCTTTTGGTATCGAAATTCCATGAAAATTCAACATGTAAAAAATTGTTTTAGATTGGTTGGGCAAGGAGAAGCAATCTAAGATTTTAGGTTTTGAGTTATAGTAGCAAAATTGTAGAAGGGCACATGTGAGAGGAGTACAAGTCAAAGCGGATTTTGTGCTTTAACAATGCAATCTCGAGCTAGACGTGATGATTGATGAGGTGCATAGCCATGGTGCATAGTAACAAGATGGAAATTAAGTTTAGAAGGAAAGGACTTAACAAAGGAGGCTTGCACGTGAGACCCATGAGCTAGATTGTTGACGTGCACGTTCGGTAGTGTGCTAGATGGAATCCCACATCGAAAATTTGATGGGATTTATAGCAGTTCAAATGTTCTAATTAACTGTGAAATAATTTGCTTGGACTTTTCTTTAAATCACTTATATATGTATGCGTGGAACAAGTTTTGAAAATAATCAAAATTTCGGTCGCTCCATCCCCGCGGGAAGAGAGAACTCGTCACAATCTTGAGATGGGTTTGGGACAAGTTTGGTCATCACTAGCCTTTCTCGTTTTCATCCCTTGCAGATAACCCAAATCCCACAACGGATGACAAAGAGCCGATGATGTTGTTCATGAATAAAACCCACTTTCAAAGGGAAAATTGTCCAAAAGTTTGAAATCTATTGTGAAGCGGTCAATTCAATTATAAACATTTAAATTGTGTCAATTAAGTTCTAAACCTTTTAACGGATCAATGAAGTACTTCTAACTAATTTTGGCTAAAAATTGTTGACATGACAATTTAGTTAGCATTGGCCATCCTACATGGCATAGTCTGTACTAATGCAAAAATTGTTAATCTTTTATTATTCTCTATTTTCTTTTCTAGCCCTAGAAAAAAAATAAAAGAAAAATAAAATAATAAAATAAAATTAATAGAAAATTCAAAATTGAAAAAAAAAACTAAAAAATTATTTATGTCAATTTCGATTGTGCCATGTAGAATGACCAGCGTTGGCTGAACCACCACGTTAGCGATTTTTAGCCAAAATTAGCCTCAAGAATAAAATTGGTAATTTGTTAGAAAATTTTAAGATTAAATTGGCACAATTGAGAATTTTAGGATTGAATTGGCCGATTGAAACTCTTTGGACGATTTTTCCCACATCCAAATGGCACCATCTTTTTTGTGCTTGACCCACGAGAAATTGGTCGATTAATGACACATGGTATTAGATTAGGACACCATCTAATTGATTAGTGAGAGTAGAGAGATGAATCCAAACCCAATTCGACCAAGGCGAGGAGAGTCGTCGTTGAGTCGAAAAAGGTACCAACAAGATGGGACTAAAGGCAAACTTAATTGTGGGAGGAATGGAGAATAAACCGAGACGTAAATTAAGTGGGATAGTTTGTGATAACCCAAGTCCCACATTGTATGGGAGATAACTTTTGATTTTAGTTGTAATTAAGACCACATCCAAATGTTCACTATCTTGTGTAATCATTTAAGTACTACTTTTGAGGGCTTGACTTACATAAAATGGAGGCATAAGAACAGTATGAGTGCCAAAACTTTCATATAGCGCTCACCTGAGGGCTAAAACTTTTTTTTTTCACTTACTTGAGTATTACATCAAAGAAAAATCAATCATTGAGTGCCAATTCCAGCCAAATGTCCTACTTAGATTTATTTATTTATTTGAATTTTTCTTTTTTAGTTTTTTTTTAGGGCCAGCTAGGGTCACCGGTGACCCTCGCCGGCTATGGCTGCCTTGCCTTCAACTATGAAGGCCCTAGGCAAGGACATGAGGGCCTTGGGCGAGCCACGAGGGCCCTCGTCGATCGCAGGCAATGCTGCTAAGTGTAGGCGAGGACCATCGTGGCCTTGCTAGCGGTTGTTAAGGCCCCAATGTCCTCGCCCAAGGCCTTTGTGGCTAGATTAGGGCGAGGGCCACCTCACCCTCGTCGCAAAGGCCCGGCCTCACAATCGTTGGCGAGGCTGAAGGCAAGGCAGCCCTCACCCAATTTAGGCGAGGTGGTCATGGCTGGTGAGGGTCGCTGGTGACCCTTGCAGACCCAAAAAAAGGAAATCAAAAATAAAAATAAAATAAAATAATCAAAAATATATTAATAAAAAATATTTAAATCTATTAATAGATATTTAAAAAACATTAAACATATTAAAAAAAGTTTCCGATGGCCACGTCGGACAACCGACGGCCACATTAGCTTTTTCAGCAAAACAAATCGGAAGTGGCACTTATATGATTGATTTTTCAAATTTATGGCATTCAAGTGAGTGAAAAAAAAAATTGACACTCAAATGAGCGCCGTATGAAAGTATTAGCACTTGTACCATTCTTACCCCTAAATGGATGGGACCATTACATCGTCAATTGTTATTGTCTGATTTTCAAGCAGAACATGACCATGTGTTAAAAAAGTGACTGATGGGAGTGCCTCAAAATGTCTCTAGGCAATACTTGTATCTTATAATTATCTAGCAGTGAAGAATTGTCACATGTAGTATGTGGACCTCCTCGGACCCTGCTACTGAAAGTGTCGCAACAGTTCAAGCAAGGGGACACTCCCGACAATTCGATTTATTTATCACCGGCCTTCAGGAAGATCACGACAAGAAAATCTAAAACCGCATTATATTGATGAGGTGAATTTGCAGTTACCGTTCCTGAAGATGAATCTTATAAAACAGTAGATTCGAACATATAAATGTTAACATGCATGGTAATGAAAAATTTTCGTGATGTCAACTGACTCCACTCATAGCAAGATGTGCCGCCACAAAGGACCAGGTTAAGAAGATAATTGATGGTGAACATCAATCTCCGATGATCATTGTTGCCACTTAGAATTATTATATCTCGTAGCTTCAACATTTGAGTTTTTTTGAATAATTTAGATTGATATTATTTTTACCAAATTCTAGAATTATTATGTGGAAGTCTAATCGATAGGTGGACTCTCGTGCCTACTTAGGATCGGTCACTTTCCAGCATCGAGCAAGATGTGGAAACTGGATGTGGTTCATTCTTGTTGCGCACATCCCGCACGCGTTTGTTCATGTCTTCTTATTGAATTTGTACCGTCTCTTGATCACATTGGCAGACGGAAGTGTAATCATGGAAGTCAAGTCGACGCACGAAACCCTTAAGTTCAACTTCTTCTCCGCACTACGATCTTAAAGATCACCAACTCCAGGAGGTCCCATTCGGAGCCGTTCATTGTATCTATCTTGAACAAGAGACAAATGCTGGACCCATTAAGATTCGTTTTGCAAAATCAGTTCACAAAGTGCTGCCTGAATATGGTCAACTTGATTTACTGCTCATTTGCATGCCGGCACATCAAATTGATTTACTTAATGATTATGGTACTTCGATTCCTTTCTTACTACCGACACAACGAAAACGAAATATAAAATTCACGAAAGATTATCTGTCGATGAGTAGAAACTTGCACACATAAATTCAAAGTGCAATCAATATATCTAATTCTGTCATTCTTTTTCTAGTTTCTGGAAAGCGACATGATTGTCTTTCTAGAAAAGTTGATGAGTTGATGACAGTGGCATGATGCTTGGCTCCTCAACAGCCGAAAGATTCTTGAAGAACCAACTCAGCAGTCAGCCTCATCCTCCCATCAGACTCCCCGACCATCTTGGACTAAAATTTGGCAAGTAAAAACCTCTCCAAAGATTAAGTATTTCCTATGGAGTGTTTGCTAGAATGCTCTTCCTAGTACAGACAATTTATTTAAGGGGCGTATGGTACCTGAAACTGTCTGTGCTATCTACAAATGACACCGAGAAACCATCGAGCATTTGCTTCTGCTTTGTCCTTGGACAAAGGTTGTTTGGTCCAGCCCTGCTCTGAAGATGAACATACAGAGTCAAGGTTTAAGATGAATTGAGTACCAGTTGTTAAATTACAAGAAATTTGCACGTTGGCTGACAGATCCAACCCTCTTTGACATTCTCGATGTGGTTTTGTGGTTGATTTGGAAGGCCAAAAATAATTTTATCTTCAGAAAGCAAAAGCCCGAACCCTGTTCCCTTGTGGACGGAGCAGTAGAGATACATCAAACATTTATCAGAGCACTACAAACAGTCAAGGATGGAG
Organism: Eucalyptus grandis; assembly: GCF_016545825.1. Classification (NCBI taxonomy): domain Eukaryota; kingdom Viridiplantae; phylum Streptophyta; class Magnoliopsida; order Myrtales; family Myrtaceae; genus Eucalyptus; species Eucalyptus grandis. The sequence continues at coordinate 9,507,577 of NC_052615.1, forward strand.
CACGAAATATTTCAACTTTATCTTAGATTTGGAAATCCCCGAATCTGGGTGCCCTTAAACTCAACATCGACGGTTCTTTCGTGGAGGGTATGACCAAAGGAGCAATTGCATGTGTGTGCCAAGATAACACTGAAGTTCTAGGTTCCCTCGCACGGTGCCAACGACTTGGTTGATCCAGGCGGAGGCCCTTAATGTTCTTCAAACCCTAAAACATTGAGCTCAAAGAGGGCATTGTTTCGTCCTTGAATCACACTGCTTGGAAATGATAAGTTGCGACATTCGGAATTTTCTATGTTCAATGGTAATGTTATAAAGTTATAAAGTTAGGTAGCTTGAAGTTTGGATGACTCGTATGAAATCTCATATGGGTCATTAATTATTTTATGAACAACAAATGCGATGGATGATTTTCTGAGACCATAATTGCCCGGAGTGCAATTTTTTGGGATTAAATTGATAGAAGTTGACATATACGTCGATTGTGTAGAGTGATGGTGATTAACTCACTACCCTAGCACCTATTAATGAGGACCGATATGCTTCAAAATACGTATTGGATAATTTTTCAAGTTTGAAAATTTACTGAGATGTGATTTTCTTGGTGTTCGGTAATTTTCTCAAGTCAAAGTCTTATATATCTCACTTATTAATGCTTTGATTATAACTTAAATAAAGTTTCCTTATTCGTGTTTTACTTGGCCAATAATGCTCTCTATTCATTTTTCCATCCAAAATCATGTTGTTTGTCACTCAAATGATAACTTACATGCTTTTAAATCTTGGCATTGAACTTAGCCTATTTTGACCAAAAAAACTTAGCCTATCAAATTAAATCATAAATGTCATAGTGTTCTAACTCTAATTATTTTTATATCATAATTATAACCCTATTTAATTAACATGAGTTGAAATTATTCTTTAAAATAAGTAAAGGAGGAAGAAAAAATAATTTTCCCTTCTCCTCCTTGGAAGAGCAACTTTGTCTTCTTATCTTCAAGTGCAATTTCTTTTTCCCTTCCAAAGCAATGGTAAAGCTTCCCCTTAAATTTCAATCAAGCTCCTAAGTTTATTCAACTTGATTTGTTTGAGCTTTTAATCTCATCTTGCAAGTATTTACAAGGTAAAAGTTCATGGACTTCATTTTCTTTAAAATTAATACCACTAGAAACTCTAAACAAATATGCTTGTGATAAATTTATTCCTTGTTAATTTCTGTTAAATTTTATTGTAAAATTTTTGCATTGCATGACACGTAGCAATTGACAAGTGTATTAATTTGGAGTTTTACCCTCCATTTGTCATAGGTGTATCGGTTTATGATTTTTCGCGGTATTAATCAATTTAACGAAAATAATTGAAGATAAATTTCTCATAAATATACAATTTAGGGATTATTATGATAAAAAAATTTAGTTTATGGTAAATTTATCACAAGTATACTAGTTCAGAGTTTTTGGTAGTCAAAAAATTAGTTTGGGATAAGATTGTCACAATTGTACCGGTTTGGGGTTTTTTTGAGGTATTGACCATTATTTATCATGTTAATTTTTTTTTTTGTTTTATTAAAGATTGAGAGTTGTTAATGTTTTTTCTTATTTATTTTACTTTGAAGGTAAAGAAGATTTTGAGTTGTTTGAATCTTTGTTCAAGATAAGTGAAAACTCTAAAGGTTAAGTCAGATTGATCTACTTGCTACTTTTGACTCGATTGTTTTGTGGTTGCAAATTTTAGTTTGACTTTTGATGTAAAGTGTGAGAAAATTTCAATGATTGTGTGTTGAATCGTTGCGTTCATCTGACTTGAATTAATGAATTCTATATACCGAGTCTATGATTGATCAATGTGCGAAATATTTGATAATATAAAAAGTAGTAATGGTGAAACTAAACCTAAAAGTGATATTTTTGCAATTCAACTAAGCTACCAATTAATTTGTTAAGTGTTGCAAATTATTCATGTGTTCGATCATTTGAATTGTCTATGGTTACAATGTTGATGAGTTGGGTTGTCCATATCCATATTGTCAATTTATGAGTATTGGTTCTTGAGCGACTGAATGATGATGGCTTAATAGGGAAAGAATGAGGATTTATGTGTTGAAGTGCATGTAATTAATCATCATTAATTGTGTGAGAAATGACAAATTATTAAGATGTACATGGTGATTATTATGTTGTAATGAAATGTACGTGACTAATGTAACATGACTAAGACCTTTGATATAGCCTATTCACCCCAAAAAGAATTCTCTTGAAAGAGTATGTGGATGAAACTTTGAAGTTAGCTAGATAATTTACCATATGAGATGGTTCTTTACAATGTTGAAATGACATGAAATCCTATGATGACATGACTTGCATAGTTATGATATGGCATACGATGTTAAGAAACGACCATTAATCACATGCATGTAAATTGGTGTATTTATCCTCCTTAATGTAAAGGACACCCATGATGAATAGGCTAAGAGGTGTGACAAAGATATGAATGATTTTGTTCTCATAAGTTAATGTGACAATGCTTCATTAGTTGAGATGCCTCATGAATCGAGATGATCATGGCCAAGGACAAGTATGAACTCACCTATGTATATTGAGGGGCTACTATGTGGTATATGCGCATCATGAAATAATGTCATTTAATTATATTTGAGCAAATAATCTTATGTAATGTTATTAATGGTTTCCATAGACATATGATGATAGCAAAGGTAGTGCATCATCTACTTCTGCAATTGATATGTAACGACCCGGGCCCTACTGTGTAATATTGTCCGCTTTGGACATTGAGTCATCACGGCTTTAAAACACGTCATACATATTAAAGGGATCCAAGCCTTTATAAACTAACCCAGGACTCTCCCCTAAAGGATGTGGGACGGGAGACATGTCCTTGGCCTCACCCGCGTACTGCCAAGGCGATCTTAGTCCGTCGCTCCGTACTGCCCTGGGTCTAGGTCATCACATTCTCCCCCCTTAAGGCACAGCATCCTCGTTGTGGCCCCACATGCAGTCAGGAGTCGGCTCTGATACCATTTATAATGATCCTGGCCCCATTGTGTAATATTGTCCATTTTGGACACTAAATCCTCATGGCTTTAAAACGTGTCGCACAGATTAAAGGGATCCAAGCCTTTATAAACTAGCCTAGGACTCCCCCCTAAGCAATGTGGGATGGGAGACATGTCCTTGGCCTCACCCGAGTACTGCTAAGGCGATCTTAGTCTATCCCTCCGTACTACCCCGGGTCTGGGTCGTCACATGACATAAATGGTTATTTTGTATTGATCTTGAAATTCATGATGTTTGTTAGTACCGGGTTGAGTAGTCAGATAATCTACGACCTTAAACTTAGAAATTTCAATTATTGAATTTCGACCCACTCCTTTATTTTTCCTTATATGTAGGATGGATTCCTTGCCGCCATTGCATTTTGGAGCTCCAATGTATTTTTAGTGTGAATACCAAGATATGCTTGTACTTGAATTGGTAGTAGAATGTACTAAGTGTAGTTCCACCATATAGGTTGATAGGGAGTTTGTTGAAACACTTAGATATTTCGATGGTCCCTTGATTTTTTCGATGATGGCTTGTTGATGGGCAGGGTTGTTGATCCATATAGGGTGCGTTTGGGAAAACTTTTGGGGAAAGTCTTTAGGAAAATGCAAACACCTTTAAGTTAAAGGTGTTTTCCAAAATACAATTGTGTTTGGTAAATTGTACTTTGAAAGCCCTTTGTGAAGCACTTTGAGCAAAATAGTGTTTGGGGAATTATATTTACAAAGCATCTTTATGGTAAAAAAAAATTATCAAAAGAAAAATTAAAAAAAATTGACCGGCAAGGGCAGCGACCTCCGGTGACCTCCGGCGACCTTGGATTTGGGGTGACGAGGTTGTGCGACGCCTCACGACCTCCGGCGACCCCGGATCTAGGGCTGCAAGGCCCGGCGACCCCAGATTTGGGTCGTGGCGGCGTTGCGCGACCTCTCGCGACCTCCGGCGACCCTGGATTGGGAGGCGGCGAGGTCGTGCGACGCAGCCTCGACCTCCGGCAACCTAGATTCAAGGCGTCAAGGTCGCGGGAGAACCTCGCCACCCCGAATCTGGGTCGCGGTGGGGTCGCGCGACCTCGCCGCCCCGGATCCGGGGGCGGCGAGGTCGTGCGACCTAGATCGGGGGCGGGAAGGTCCTCCCGTGACCCTATTGCCCCAGATCTGGGTCCCGGCGACCCAAACCTCGCCGTGACCCACCCCCGGCGTCGGTCGCGCCACCTCCGACAACGGTCATCTGGGCGACGGTTGCCGGCAACTGCCTGCCTTTCGTCGGCGACTGGTCGCGGAAGAAGAAAAAGCTCGCGCGGAAGAAGAAGAAGCTCGTGGAAGAAGATGATGAATAGTAAGGGCGAAAATGGACAAACGAAAAATCAATGAGGGTAATTTGGGAAGAATTTTTTTTTTTAATCCTCAAGCTCAGCATTTTCGGTAAGCTAAAAGCCCAAGCAGCCCCCACCTTGCCTTGGCTTTCAGTCTTGTGAAAGCACGCATTTGGGGAATGCCAACCCAAAAATGAATGCCAAATGGGCTGGCATTTGCCCAAGGATCTTTAAGCCTCCAAAGGGCTTTGGGAAGTGGTTCCCAAATGGAGCCATAGAATGGCTTGACTTTTGTATATGAAGGTTTTTGGGCATAGGAACAATGTTGGTAATAGGTGGCCACAACCCTTCCTAGAACTTATGTATTTGTGTTTTGCTTGAATGTTGTATTATCAAAGTCATGTGATTTCTTGTGATTGTTTATTGTGATTCGAGACGCTATTTATAAGTATGAGTTATGATTGGAAAAGACACTTATCACGTGTGACATGCTAAGGTGTCACATAAGTGTTTTCTCAAAACCAGTAATAGATCACTTCGATTGGAAAGCATGTGTCCATCTTGATAGCATTTGTGAACTAATGATGAGCTCAAGAGATGCAAGCTAGGCTACTAATTAGGCTATTAAGTCTTAGCAAAGTTTTGGTCTTCCTTCCTATCAGGTCTCCATTCCTCCTTTAGCCCTATGGGTCATTTTATACTCTAATGCTTTGTCTTTGAACATAGACTTGTTCTCTGGTTAATTGAAGTGTGACCTTCATGACAAATACAAAATTATCCACCATTACAAAACTTACTTTTGCGACTCATCGAAAAAAAATACTTTGTAAACAAAAGAGGCTAGCTCTTCTCTACTATTAATCAAGCAAATTAGATAGAATTGTCAAATTTAAATTATTATGAAAAAAATGAAAAACCCATCCTTGTATTTGATTTATGATTGATATTATTGTCTATTAATTCATGAATCGTTTGGAATATGCATTTTCAAGATAATTTTCAAGTATTTCAAGAAGGATGGGACTCTTATCACCCCACGTATGACTAAACCCACTTGATTTTCATTTCATAGATAAAATCACCTTTCAAGGTTTTGATATTTGCACAATGTTGTTTTGTTACTTTCCTCCTAAGATTGTCTTCGAAAAATGACAGATAGTCTCCTATTCATTATTTTCTTATCACCATTATCGAGATAACTGTCCAATCGGTCTTAAACCTAATGTATGCATGTTAGTTCAATCATAAGCTTTTCAATTTTATCAATTTAGTTCTAAACCTTTATACAATATTTTAATATAGTTCTTCCAGTCAACTACTACCTAAAATTGCTAATGTAGCCTAGCAATGACTAGCAATTTTTTACGGTAATTAGCATGAAGAGTTATTCTTGGATTTCATGCAAATATTTAGGACTATATTGTCAAAATATAAATGTTTATAATTAAATTTGGCATTTATACAATAAGTTTATGATTGATTAGATAATTTTCCTTGCAACTATCCATTCTTTGTCACTTGTAGCACAAAGACTCACTTTTGTGGTGAATGTTTTAATGTTATTCAATTAGTCTAGTAAATCAAGTCTCTTTATATGTCAAAAAAATTGTGATTTTTTTCCTCCTAAGACACTTCTAGACGGAGCATATAAGATAATAAAGATCAAAAACAATGGTAGAAAGACACTAAAAGTGCCAAAAGTTGACTCCCTTTAGCCAGAAATTAATTATGTGCAATTTATTTTACTACTTTTTATAAAGATCACTTCATCTAACGTGGCAACATGGAGGTCTTTTCATATCAACATGGAGGTCTATATCAACATAAAAATTCCCAAACAACATCATTCAACTGCTTGCACAATCCAAAACAATGTTATTTGCAAGAAAAACCTCCCCCCAAAACCTTCTCTCCTCCATTTTTTTCATGTGAGCTCTGCAACATCAGAGGACGTAGGAGGGATTGGGTTGGAGGAGAAGGGACCGGGCTTGAAGGCGGTGTCAAGGGAGGAGGATTAGTGGTGGGATGTGGCTTGAGCTTGTGCTTCTCTTGGTCGCGAAACTCGTAGATTTGCTTCTGCGCAATCTTGAAGCCCTCAAAGATGCATCAACTATTGGTTTCTTTGGCGAGGGTTTGGACGTTCTATGTTTTTGTTTTGACTTTGACTTCAAGATTGATGGGAGGAGGAGACAAATTTGCAAGAGTTCAATTTAGGCATTCTATTGAAAATGGGGTGAGTAAGTTCCTAGCAATGTTGACATTCAACTATGGACGCAATTGAGAATGGCAACGGATCTCACAATGGCTAAAGTGAAACAAGGTGATTCTTTTCAATGGAGAGGATGGCGGTGCTTGGTGTGGTTGGTGGCGGCTCTATGGGTGGGCGGTGGAGACGATGATAAGGGAGGAGAAGAGACGAACACAAAGAAAGTGGTGGAGAGAAGGAGAGAGAGTCAGAGCCACATAAGCCATAAATCTAATGTCATTTTTAACGGCTACATGGACTTGGTTTTTAAAAAAAGTATGCCACGTCATATTTGGCATTCAAGTCAACTGCAATTTTAAGGTGCTTACATTTGCTCTCATCGTTAGATTGTACGATAAATGTAATAAGATCGAGCAATTGAATGCTTATTGTCATCTTAGATTATTCTACATATTTGATTTTGCTTTTTCTTTCTCTTGCTTTGACTTCACTTCTTGATTGAACTTTTCTTCAAACTAAGGTTGTGAGATGATATTGAGATGTTGAATCATTTCTCTTTGGAATAAGTGCACTAATAGTTCTAAAATTTGTCACCTTCATCAAAGTGTATTTGAGTCTCAAAACTTTTTAAAAATGTAATCAAGCCTTAAAACTTGTCATAAAAGTGTGATCAAGTCCTAAAATTTTTAAAATGCGCACTCTAGTCCTAAAACTTATCACAAAAGTGCAATTGAATTCTAAAACTTTCAAAAAGTACAATCAATGGAATGATTTAAGAATCAAGTTAATAAGTTTTAGAATCTGATTACACTTTTTCAAACTTTTAGGATTTACTTGCACTTTCGTAATAAGTTTTAGGAAAATATTGCACTTTTTGAAAGTTTTATGACTCATTTGAATTTTTGTGATAAGTTTTATGAGTTTTAATGTACTTATTTCTTTCTCTTTCCTATCTATGCTATATCAGACTTCTAGTTTCATTCGGTCTTAGTTTTTTTCTTTTACACAATTTTGCCCTCCCCCCAACTAGGATCCTAGAATTTTGGGAAAAGAAATTATCCAAAATGTCCTCGATCTATTGTACGATGACTAATTTATTTCTAAACTCTTCAATTTGGTCAATTTAATTTTAAACCTTTTGATGATATACCAAATTAATCATTCCAACCAATTCTGATCAAAATCCCTCATATTGACGATTTTTATTTATTTATTTTCATTTTCTTTTTATTGTTTTCCAGAAAAATGGGGGATACACATGGTCGGTGGCCCACCAACCACAAGCAAGGGCCATGACAACTTTCTCACCTTGCTAGATCCATGCGAGGGCGTCGTGACCCTCACACAAATTTGGCAAGAGTTGCTAGCTATTACTAAGGCTCCCGTGAGCCTTGCTAGCCCTTTTGAGAAAAAAATAGTGAAAAAGGAAAAATAAAAAAATCATAATATTTATAAATTTTTTTTAAAAATCATTATTGTTAACATCAGCTATGTCATGTAGAACCATTGGCATCTACGTTTCAATTTTCGGCCAAAATTGACTGAAAGAATGACATTGGCTAACGGTGCATTTGGTAACATTTTTGTTCCCATGAACAATTTATATTTAAGAATAGTTTTTCTATTTCTATTTCTTGAACGAGTTTCTAAGTAAAATATTGTGCTTGGTAATTGCACAAATTTCTATTCTCGGAATAAAAAATGAATAGAAATGCATTTGGTATGATCTTAAAAATTTTCATTCCCATTTTTTTTGTTTAATTATAAAAAAGTTAGTGGAGACCTAACTATTCATGTTTGAATAAGACTAGACTTTTGTAAAGATTTGATTGATCAAGATATTATAAGATTACTTAAAAAAAAATCCAATGTAATGGTAAGTCAAAGATGGATGGTTGGAAATGGCAATAGAGAATCTCATTGATTTATAACTCATATAGGAGATTGACAATAAATCTTTGGGCATTACAACAAGCAAATGCATAGACCTTTTGAACTTTTTTAGCTTAAAGAATAAGAGCAAACATTGCTGGGTAGAATGGGCAATGACGGAACAATTGAGGATGGAGGCAATCTTTCATGTGCTTATTTGCACAAACTCATCCAATTTTCAAGCAAATTACATCGGAAATTCATGAAGCACAAGCTTATTTGACTGCAATGAATACAAGATAAATAGTAATACAAAAGACTTGTTCAAAGCCATTTAATTTTCTATTAAAATAGAATTGCAGATGATCCTAAAGATGTCTCCAATAGAATTTTATGGGAAGAAGACCAGAGTCGCCAAGTTTTTGCAACCTAGCATTGTCTCTAAAGAAAACAATTTTAAAAAAATCCATGTAGTAAAACCATAGAAGCTTATTCAATTTTGAATCCAATTTTTATCAAAAGATTTTTACATTTTTTTATGCTAAACTAATTTTAAACTAGAATTAACACTAAAATCTAGTAAAATTACTCAAAATCTAATTTCTAATTTTTCCTCTATTTTTGAATTTTTTTAATATTTTTATTTTGCTATTCTAAAAAATGGGGACAAGGATTAGGTCAGGAGACCAGACGGTGTGTCGATTGTGTAAAGATGAGTATTAGGTTATGTTGAGCTTATTTTTCTAAATGGTCTAATTTCTCTTTTTTTTCCTGAGAACAAAGACATAGGTTTTTACACTTTTTATTTCTTTTCTAAATCTATTATTTGGCTACTAATCTATTTTGAGGAATTCAAAAATTGGTTAACGTTACCAAATGAATTTCTTTTTTTTTTTCCTGTTTCACAGAACAAAAGAACAAAAAAAATAGAAAAATGGAATGGTCATCATATATGGTCAAATATTGAAAAGTTTAAAATTAAATTGGTCAAATTAAAAAATTATAACATAAAAAGCCATCGTGTAATAGGTTAAAAACTTTTTTGATAATTACCCAAATTTTTGTTTGGCACTTTTCTCATCATGCAACCGTTACATGTTACATTTGCTGCTTCTGGGTCTTCGTCAAATCTAACCCATGCTTCAAGGGATTCACTTGCTCCTTGAACCCGGCCGAAAACCTCTTACCTACAAGGGATTCACATTATTCTTCATAGCTAAGAACCTCATGCCTCCATCATTGTGCTTACAAGTCATCGTCGACTTGGACTTGGATTTAGAGCCTCAAAAAGGACATTCCTAGAAGGCCCTCGTGCCCTTGCTGGTTTAGTGAATGTCAGACCCTACAAGTATGGCGGTAAGGTTGAGAATACCAACCTTTTATATGAGACTAGTTTTTTTCTGTGATAGATAGGGATTGCCATCCTTGAACTTGGGCGTCGGATTGGCATCGAGTGCACAAATGTTCTAATATCATACTTTCGTTTACCTTTAATACTAACCCTCCGTTCTTTCCTTTTTCCCGCAAATTTCAGCCGTCCACTTCAAATTGCTCTTTTTATCACCTTTCTAGATGCAATATAATTAGGGATAAGTGCATTGGAAGTCCTAAAATTTTTCATGAAAATGCAATTAAGTTCTAAAACTTTCAAAAAGTGCAATTATGTTCTAAAACTTGTCACAAAGTGCAATTAAGTCCTAAAACTTTCAAAAAGTGTAATCAAGTCCTAAAACTTATCAAAATGGTTCAATCTAAGTCATTCTACATTGCACTTTTGAAAGTTTTAGGACTCGGTTGCACTTTCGAAACAAGTTTTAGGACTTTATTGAACCTTTTGAAAGTTTTAAGACTTGATTGAATTTTCGTGATAAATTTTAGGACTTAATTGCACTTTTTGAAAATTTTAGGACTCAATTGCATTTTCATGATAAGTTTTAGGACTTTTAATGCATTTATCCCCTATAATTATTAGTGTCATGGCTCCAAGAATGGTGCCACTTGCAATATTTATTTAGATTATGTACAATACAATTATTAGAGAAGTTGGCAAGTACATTTTTCTTTTATGATTAGAATCGGTGAAAAATCTTTCTACAAACAATAAGGTATTTTAATAAAAACGATCTTAAAATTTTGTGCACTTAAGCCCCATTTAGATCATGCACATCCCTGCTAAAACTAACACATAAGTAAAGCATAAACGAGAGCGGGGAAACTCTACTAAGAACCTAGGCTGCTAGCTAACTTACATGACCCGCATACCATAGCATATTTGTCAAGTAGTATTGTGGAACGATTCATGTGAACTCCAATCATACAAAAGGCAATTTTGGCAGTGTTTAGTCATTCAATGGAAAAGTAAAGGCGTCTGATGCTTTGATATCCAACTTTCGATTATGTCTCAAAATGAAGAAAAAGATCAATCTTTGGGCATAGGGGCATAAGAAATACTACAAAAATGGAGAGGAATTCGCTATTGAAATCTTTGAATTTTGCATTAATTATGGTGATGCATTCTATCTCCCGAAAATTACATCCATACATCTGGTCAAACTTAAAAAATGAATGACCTAATTTCTATTTGGGCTGTTGTGTCTTTTTCAATCCATAGGATTGAGAATTTTGATCCAGAGATGCAATAGATTTTCAAGGAATCAAATGCATGAGAGTCTAGAATTTTATTTTATTTTATTTTTCAAAAGTCCTTGTTCGGGGGAAAGAAAAAGGTCCTAACTCTTAGGCTACGTTTGGTCATCTAGATAATAATCAGAATAGGATATGATAAAATAAGATATTAAATCATTTGGATAATAAATGCGGACATATTTAATCCTATCAAGTGTTTGGTGCACTTCGGGATAAGATTAAAAAAATAAATATGATATTCATTTAAATTATAAAATTAAAAAAATAGAAAATTCAATTAATTAAAGGTCATGGAAAAACCCTAGATCTAGGAATTGTGGCCACCTCCGCAGTGGCCACCATTGAAAACGGCAAGTGATATCTTCTCTTTTTGTTAAGTTCTTTCTTTCCTTAAAAAAAAATCTCATTCAATCCAGGTTTATCCCACCTCCTCCCCCGGATTTTTTATTCGGCGTTTTATTCAGATATATCCAGGTTTGTCCGATCCGGTGGACATTCCCAAATATCGGATATGATAATCTAGACTTAAATCCGAACTACCAAACGCAACTTTGTTGCCGACTGCTTACAAGGAGCATTATGTTCACACTGGCAAAAAGTCCCCTCGGATTACCCGAATGATTGAAATTTAATGAAGACTTTAGAAGTGCCGCCCCAAAAATTCTTTACAATTAAATAAGTTTTAAATTTTTTTTTGCGGAACAAATTTATGATACCGACAACACTATGAATCCCTCGATCTGCCAATCTGATCTTCTAGGTGGACTAGTGAAGTGGCCTGACCACGTGAACGGCCCTACAAATCCTTCTCACATTGTCTCTGTAAGTGCTGACAACCTAAGTCCAGGGGACCCAGCAAGTGATCAACAGAGCTAGCTTTTCTCCCTGAAACTTTGTTCCCATTCTCACAGACCAATATGATCTCCATCGATTTGGGGGGTGTGTATATGTGTGAAATAAGTTTAAAATGAATACGAATTATATTTTTCTTACGGGTATGCATGGATCGAGTTTGATCCATCGATGGATATGGGCTAGTGATTCGATGCGCAAATGGCACGACTTACTTTTTTGCTACGCATAGTTTGTATAGTCATACAAACGAACAGATACTAATTTGAGCTAGTGATTGGTAGAAAAATGATGGCACAATAAGTTTTTAAAGAGACAAGTTGTTAATTGTTGTTGAAAAGTGAAATCTTAATCGTTAAAAGATAAGGAAAAAGTCAAAAGAATAAAAATAAAAATAAAAATCAATCTAAAATAAGTCTGTGTATTTAAGCCGAAAGTGGGTTTTGTCTCGCTTTTAAATTTCCCTTTGAGACGATATCTACGTGTTACTTTAATATTGTAATGAAGTTTAAAAAGAAAAAGTAAAATTGGCCAAAGAAAAATTATATAAAAGTACAATAAAAAAGTTAACTATGCACTAAAGATCGCATTTAGTGAGATTATTAAATTTTCCCTACAGGGCAACAAACAACCAACTTCGTCTGTCTCCCACTTCCATTTTCTAAATTTTAAGTTAATATATATATGTTTTGTTATTGATAGCAAAATGCTCATTCGATGTTTATTTTTTTTATAAAAGAATCCTTACAAACTATAAAAAAAAAAAAAAGAAAAAAGCATGACGATATTCTTTTCTTGATCCAAATGAATTTATAGACCATACTATTTATTTTTCACGGTGCTATAAGAGGAATGGAAAATAATCATGCATATGTGTAGCATGTCATGAAAATTCTTAAATCTTAATAATAAAGCCGAAAAAGAACGAATATAGAGATGACATTTGCCCTCTGATCAGTGAGCCCAATGTGACCCTATCTGGACCATGAGCTAGGCCTAAACTTAGAAAGTAAAAGGCTTTATAAATTATCGGAGTTGCTTGCACAACCCAACAATATTGATTAACGGGGGAGATTAATTGAGGGTAATTATAGAGATTAATTTTTTGCAAAGTGACATTGTGAATATTAACCCTGCATTCACTCATGTTTATGACCTCATTTTGTAAATCGATTTAGTTAATAGTTTTTGGGGCCTTATAAGCATTCACACACGTTAGACATTGCAAGATTCAATTGAAAAATTACGAATTGAGCAAGTTCAAGGCTGACTCAAGGCATATACTTTCGAAAATTAGGAATTGACCTAATTGCAATATTGAAGAAGCGAGATATTGAAAGATATGCAAATTTTTATGGATTGATACATAGTCGAGTTATAAATGCTTTAAGTTATCATGTTTGTATCACAATTTCTTGATCTAATCTCAATATATGAAGGGCAAAAGATAAGACATTGTCAAACAGTTTATCAACTCAAAGATGGAACTATAATGTAAAAGAAAACTTGCATCAATTTGAGACATTGAAATACCATCGCTGATGACAATAGAAGAACAAACTGCAACCATTTTTTTTTTTTTTTTTTTGCTTTATAAGCATCCTGCTTTTCTAATAAATAAAATAACATAAATGGTCTATAAATTTTGACCAAATGTACAATGTTGCCTTTAAATTTTAATTTATTCGATGTGGTCGCTGAATTATTGGTCAACATAATGTAGTTCTTCAATTTGCTAAAACAATATATCAAGTGTTATTTGATGGTGCCGATTATATGCTAAGTTGGACTTTTAAAAATAATGAGTTGACATGCCTATCTTTTAATCCATTTATTTTAGAAAAGGAAAAAAAATTAGGGTGCTAACATGTCTATTGTTATTTGATGATATATTATGATTTGAGATGAACTTATTATTTGGATAACCCATGTGTAACCTTTTTTTTTTGTCCACCTTTTGAACTTAACGAATTGGAAGTTGCATGATTTAGGGATTAGATTCAACATCTATCAATAGTTTAACGATCATATGAAATAAATTAAAAGTTTAGGGATGGCATTAGATTTTAAACCAAAATTTTTGGGTCATTTGTGTCAATTTCGCTTTCAAATATGGGCATGCATAGCATGGCTTGTTTACTTGTCGCTTCCTTCCTTACAATCAATTAATCCATCCTATTTGGACATCTTAATGTAGGCAACATGAGATGAATTTGAAACCACAACCAAAGTACCAAGCTTACCAGCAAGCAAAGTGCTTGGAGGATCCCTCCTTATAGAAGAGCCCACGGGCACTTGCGATCTTTACTGCATTTTGTCAGAATTCCGACTCGAGTGTCGGAGAATGTTGAGAAAAATGACCAGGTGTTGGATTTTTCGACACATGTTGACCGAGTGTCTGAGAGTGTCGAGAGTATCGGACATGTGTTGAAGTGTCCGACACAATCAATTTCGTGGGTCCATCTCCTTCAGCGCCACCTCTTTGCAATAGCCAACGTCGGCTCCTCCACGGCACGGAGGCAGGATCAGTGGTGCACAGCCCTTGCTACCCTAGCGCCCTGCGGCCTCAGGCCCACATAGATTCTCATTGGTGATCTCGCAATAGGCAAAGTTGATTTTGACTGGCCCAATGTTTATTTCCTCTTTTCAAACTTTCTTCCTTTCTTCTTTTCGATTAGTCATTCGCCTTCTTCATTTTTTAATCGAATCGATGACCATTCCCCCGCTTCTACCAGGAAATATTTTTTGCCACTCGGAGCGTTAGTTCTTTCATTATTTACCTCAATTTCAATTTCTCAATTAAATCTAGATTTCCAAATGTCATGCCTTGTACCTCATTCTCTCTTCTATGTTAACTAATGTTGCGTCACAGTTGCAACTAGAGCTAGCAAAATGGGTCATAAACTCATATTATGACCCATTTTTAATTAAATGGGTCATATATGAGTCAAGTGAAAATTAAATATGGGTCAGAAATTGGTCAAATGAAAGTTAAATATGAGTTAGAAATGAGTTTGAGAAAGTAAAATACAAAAAGAAATGGGTCTAAATGGGTTATTAGGAAAGGAAACCCATTTTAAAGTTTAAACTCATGGCCTTTTTTAACTTTTCAAAAATTTTTTTTTTAAAAAATCGAAATTATAATTATTTTTCATTTTTTTTTTTTCTTTTTTTTTCTTTCTTTTTTTCTTCCTTCCTTAGCCGGTGGCCGGCGGGCGATGACCGACCACCGGCCAACGACAAGCCAGGCAAGGCTCGAGCTCGCCGGTAGGTTGATTAAAAATAAAAACAATTAAATTCGATTAAAATTTATAATTATATATTTAAAAATAAAAATAAAAAAATTATTAAAAATTTGAATTTGAAAAAAATTATATTTGAAGTTTTAATCCAATTAGCATATAATATAAGTGGGTTTTCCTAGAATATTAATAGGTTTTAGCAATACGGGTCGGGTCGGGTATGGGTCAAATACAAGTCGAGTCGGGTATGGTCACTAGATTTACATTACAATAATATTGATCAAAATGAATTAAATGGGTTAAATATGAGTCGACCAATTTTTGACCCAACCCATGCCTAACCCGGCCCACCCATTTGCCACCCCTAATTGCAACTAATCTCCCTTTTAACAGGAGCCCTCGCTGCAGTTTAGCATAGCATGGGTTTTCCATGGCAGTGGAGGTGCTTGCTTTGCGTTTTGTCTCCATGGCGTTTTGTTGGCTATCCGTGATGAGGCTGATGGGTCATTGGGGGCAGGTGAGATTCTTGATGATCTGGGCTCTTCCTGGACACCATTACTTGACCTGACATGAAATCTATTATGTAAGCAATTAAATACCTATCGATAGCTAGACAATGGCCCTTTCCAATAAATAAAGGAAGACCTTGCTTTTGTCTTGCTGATTGGTCATTCCTGTTCGATGGTGAACACATTCATGTCAAGTACTGGCCAGAAAAGAGAGGAAATCATATTCATCATGTCACCTCTATCCGCATTAGATGAGAGATTGGTACACCACACCAGAGCACTGAGAGGGTTGGGCCACACTAAAGTTGATACTATGTCAGAAAATCTGAGCCCAAAAACTTAAATCGAAAGGTGAAAGGAGATTACATGTATATAAAGAGTATATAAATCTTGTAGGCAAACGATGTAAGATACTTTAATATCACCTAAATTGTATTGTAATCCTCAAAAGATGACCGATATAAAGGGCAGAGTAGCCTCTTTTGTCATCCCAAGTATGAAAAATACCATTACAGCCATATAATTAAGTTACAAGCTTGTGTTTTTCAATTTGATTTCCCATTCCAATGGAGACCGTGTGGCCTACTTTTATACTTAGTTGCTACGGCAATAGCTATGCCTCTACAAATTCAAATCAGCACTTTTAAGCAAGGCAAGCACCGCTGGTGGTTGTTTTTTTGTCATCTGGGTTTGAACTATCCATCACGTTTAAGGTCATTTTTAACTGAGTTTCATTTTTCAAAGCTTTTTGCATTGTTTGTCGGTATCACCCTAAGAAAACAAATTTGCATACTTAAGTAAGTACTAGATTATTCACGGGATCATCAGGTTTTTGTTGTATGAAGTGATGACCAGTCGGCTACTCAAGAACTCCCGAATATCTTGTAATTGAGAAAACGGAATGTAGTTGTAATGTAAAATGCCACTCATAATTTTGTGTCCGTTATACCGGAAGGTGACCTAGATTCCGACGTTGATTCAGCTTTCAAAGTGACATTTCATTGCTTAACACACATCTCCAATCGTATTGGTAGATTCACGTATAGAGAGCCTTCTGATTCTGCATCAAGGACACATAAAATCTCATTCTATTACTTTATGTTGTTCCTCTTTTATAGACTTTTCGAACTCCTACCCTCAACCCTTGAATTTAGATCGATCACTAGTACTTATCTTGTTGATAGTGCTAAGACTCGGTCCGGTCAGAATCAAGAACACCAACCCTAGTCCGATTAATGCATGGAAGAAGAAGAAAACATAAGCAAGGCCCATCCACAAAACACACTAATTGAGAAAAGATCGAATGGTTCGGACATTGCCATAAAACTTCTTCCCTTGAATCGGTCCAATGTGTAACCGAGTGATTCAAATCGCCGGATACCCTCGAGTCTCGTCTTGGAATTATCAAGCCTGATAACTCTGATCACTTGATCTGACATGTATCGTGCCAGGGCAAATGCTTTCACCCGCAATAAAAGGTGTTGCATTATTGAATCACATCGTGCTCGCTTGCCAGATCTACATGTGCGACCAAAAGGAGACCAAGTTTTGGATCATGCAGCCGTCACTATTAGTGCATCCAAAGATTCCCCACACGAACTGGGCCCAAGCCTCGTCTCAGAGGCCGCAAGCTAATGCCTTACTGGACCACTTCCTATGGGCCTATGGGCCCACTTACAGCTGTTTGTTTTCTCTTTTGTCCTCCTCATTGTTTTGGTTTTGATTTTGATTTTGATTTTGATTTTGATTTTTTTTTTTTGTTATGCAGTTGTAGAAAGCACATGCGAGGCAATGAATGATTTTTCCATTTGCAGAACGAAAGAGCAATTCCCCACCGACGCTCCCTGCCTAGCACAAGACTATGTAAAAGTCAGCATTTATATGATCTGTTCTGTACGCTTCGGTTCATTATACATTCATTAAATAGTACATTATCTTGTACATTGATTGGGCGGGGTCCTGGAAGTAGGTGTGAAATGGTCGAAGCATTTGGAATTTTGCGAATTTTCAGTCCTGAATCAGGAGGAGTAAGTTCTTGAAGATGACCCGAGAGGTGAATAGCCTTCAGATATGGAATGGCGTGGGTAGGCCCTTCGAAAATTAGGTGGCAAATTAATGGATAGCAAATTTTCAGGACAGCTCCCACAAAAGGGACCGCATCCAAAAGATGAAAAATATATCATCTCTCGTTGACTGGGAGTGAATTGCCAGAGCTTGTCCTTAAAAGCTAATCTATATTTCTATGGCAATCAAGATTAACTAGACTACACATAGGGGTATGAATCTAGTCATATTGGACCACGCACGTATTAGACGTACTTGTATTAGCTAACAGCAATTTATAGTGAGTTTATAACTATTTCCGAGCTGATAGAATGAAATAGTACGTGCAAAATATGTTTTTTTTTAATTTTTTTATAATAAGACCTCGGGTTATACTGGCAATTAGGATTGGCTAGACTACACATGGGGCCATGAATCTAGTCATATTAGACCATGCACATATCAAAACAGTACGTGCAAAATATGATTTTGTTTTTTAATAAGACCTCGGGTTACACTGGCAATTAGGATTGGCTAGACTACACACGGTGGCATGAATCTAGTCATGTTAGACCATGCACATATCAAACACACTTGTATTCGATAATAGCAATTTTTGCGGAGTTTATAACTACTTCCGAACTAGTGGATAAAACAATAGGCTTGGAATATGATTTTTTTTTTTTTTTTGTATGAGACCTCAGGTTATATTGAGAATACACCATCGGATATCTTTGTATTTTTGTGCAATACAGAGTATATGACTTTCAGTCGATTCAATCATCCTCTCATATTTATATAGACTCACATGTATCGATCAAGAATTTATCATTCGATTGTACATACTAAAAATAATGATTAGAGCTTCAAAATGGGATTTATTTGATTGTACATTTAATTACCACATTAGCAGAGAACGTGACAAGAGAATTTTCTTGGTGTAAATTCCAAGATAGAAAAGAGTTACTCTAGTAGTTATTGCAGTCTCTCGGTCTGCTCAAAGAAATTAATGCATAGTCTAATTAAATTCTCCTAGGAAAGCCAACCAAAGAGAGAGAAAGAGGGGGGGGGGATCTCTCCACGTTCTCATCAGTTATAAAATATCATGTCGGTACTATTTATATTAGTAGTAAGTTGAAACTAAGATTTTCATAATCCAGGGTTTAAATAAAAAGAAAAAGGAGGCTTTATTTTTAATTGATTATAATTAAAGTAGATGAGCAGTGATATGATGACTGCATGTTTTGATTAATAATGTGTTTGGTCTGCCATGCATATGCGGTTCACTAAACTATGATTATTACTAGTAAACACTCGTATCTACAGACGTAGATGTAGATCTTGCAGATTGACCCCTAACTAGGAAGTTCACGTGGCATGCTTAAAATATTATTTAAACTTTACAAATTGTGAAAAAAATTACATGTTGATTTACGTGTCAATATTTATATAATTACAAAAGTTATATGTATATGTGTTTTGAGTAAAACAAAATCAAAATGTGTTCACCGCAATATTCAAATTAAGCAAAAGTATAGCATAAAAGTATAGTAATCCACCAATAAAAGGTGAAGTTGGAGGAAGTCCTAATTTGAACACGCGCTTAATCGGACGTTACATATACGAATATAATAGGATCATATTATCTGTCTATTCTATATACAAAGCAAACTTTCAAATTTGGCGTCAACTTTTCAAATGATCGAAACAACTCTTAGTTTCATTAAAAAAAAAGTAAAGAGTAAATTAGGTATTATTGTAAATTTAAATTGATAACTTTAATGAGATATGTAATAAATGATTAAATCACCCACTTTTATGGGGCACATATCTCACATCCATCCATATATCCATCAATGTATTCTCTCATTAAAGACAGTATTCATCCATCTCTTATCTGCTATATGAAGAGCATGCGATAGATCTACTTACTTCCACTCTTATCTCACATGCAGTGTTACGCGTGGCAATGATTATATTACAAGTTGTAGTATCAAGAGACAAATCATATAACGATATATTGTAATGGAAATGATAAATAAGGAAACAACTAAGTAAGCAAGCGACTTAAGGTGCGCATGGTAACGCTTCTTGACCGGGGAACAGTTTATTTTCAGAAATAGTTATTTTCTATTTTTACTCTAAGAACAATTTCTGAGTAAAATAAGGCATTTGATAACTAGACAAAATTTATATTCTCGAAATAGAAAAATAATAGAAATGTGTTTGGTACGATTTTTTATTTTTTGTATTTATTTATTTTTTATTCTTACTCACGGACCGCCAATTGCTGCCCGTTGCCACCCGTCGCCTGTTGTTGTCGCTCGCCGCTCATCGCCACTGGTTGCCATTGTAGGACCGCCGCCACATGATCGCCGCCCACAGCCCACCGGTCGTCGCCTCTCGTGGCCGCTTGTCTGCTGACAGCCGTGGGAGGCAATGACTAGTGGGCTATGAGCAGCGAATTGTGCGGCGGCAATTGGTGGTCAGAGATCCTACGGCAGCGGCAACAGTGGTTGGTGGCAATCATCAAAGGTCGGGGGTGACCGGTGGGCTGTGGGTGGCAGCGACGACGATCAAATGGTGACGACGACGATGGTTGCTGCCAATGGGGCAATGGTCGGTGATGCCGGCGGTCAGCCAACGGTGGCCACGGTCGGCGGAGGTGGCCGGCGGTTGGCAAGACCACCCAAGGCCGTAGCAAGCAAGAAAAGCAAAAGAAAAAAAGAAAAGAAAAAAATTGGTTTATTTCTAGAAATTCTTCTTGAGAACAAGAAGCTACTTTTTTTTTTTTTCTCGTTCCAAATTTGTACTCGGAACAAAAAAAATAGATTTTTTTTTCCCGGAAATAAAAGTTTTACTAAATAGATTTATGCTCTTTTTTTTGTTTCGAGGAACAAATGAACAAAAATTAGGAAAAACAGATTCATTATCATGTAGGCCCTTATAGGTCACCATTATGCAAAAAGAAAAAAACTGTCTTTATCAATACCTAGAAGAAACCTATAATTGCGAGCTTTAATGATGTAATTATGTAATTATGGGACTTCCATGGGCTCACCACCTGCCTCACTTGGCTTACGACATAGAAGTTTCTTCCTTCATAGGTTGAGATCTTAAGATATGGATTAGGTAGCATTGGAAAAGACAAAATGTAGTTAAATATGAGTCTTAGCAACTCTTGATAAAACCTTTTGTTTTGGCAGCAACCTGAGCACATTGGGTGGAGTGAACGCCAACTAAGATACCCAAAGATCGCACAAGATTAGGTCAAACCCTTCACCAAACTTGCATCTACTCACTAGTCAACTCTTTTGACTGACTTGACATGATTATTTTATCTATAATCTGGATAGGAATCCAGTTATTATCAGGGCCTCAATCCAATATAATCAAATTGGGTGGATATATTAATATTCAAGCAACCACTTGCTATTAGATTTTTTATTTTTATTTTTCAGGAACAAGAAAATGCAATATCAGGTTGAACCCTTAAATGCTCGCGTTGAATATAATTATTAGCTTAATTTATTAAGTGTGTGGATCTTGTTCTTAGATGCGCAAAACGGTTCTCCTTTGCCACGATTAAAACAAATAAATTGCATAGCAGTTGTCCAAATTCGGACCATTGGATTTGTTCTTAACATCTTTTGGCTTCCCTTTTTTACGTAATATTTCATCAGGTCAAAGAAAAAACGCTAGATAATTATTGAGCAAATCACGCCATCTCTCTTGACCTCATGTTTGATGACAAACATGTAACAATCAATTAATAACTTGAAATTTGGTTGAAGTGACTTTGCCTTTTCGATCAGTGTTAAAGTCCCCCCTTTTTGTATCCCGGCTATTGTGTATTGATAAAAATACTTCAATTTTCGGCTTATATCAGGTAAAAACATCTTCATCATCCGCTTATTTCGCATCTTTTAATTATTATTTGATTATCGATACGGCATGTGAATCATCATTCGCACACAGAAAGATGATTATTTAACAAATCAGATTCATACAAATACATATGATGTTTGATTGATTTCTTAATAGATAGATGAAGTGCTAATATGCTTCAACTGTTAGATACAATATCTTTGTTGAATACCATAATTTAGATAAACAAATTTCAATGAACAAGATTTCCTACTTATAATCAACGACTAAATTTAAGCTAATACCAATATTATTTTCATATTCTATTACAACAACACCAATTCTTTTTTTTTTACCTACTTTTAAGAAAAAAATATCAGTTTGTATCGTTTCAAAACTCATATCATCTCGTTTCATATATTTGTAAAGGAGGCCAACGCCATGTCGTTTTTTTTTTCTTTGGTTTAAAATTTAATTTGATTTACCTATGGCTAGGTGTTCTTCGTATGTTTATCAGATGTTTTATTTTTTGTTAACCCGGTGCAAAGATATGACCTTTAAGACTTTTTCTGTTCTAACTCAATTTACCTGCTAAAATCATGAGCCGTTGGATTTCTCAGAGCTCTGAAGTTTTAGTGTTGCATCCCCTAATATCATCACGATAAATTAGACTAGTTGATTGTTGCATGATTTCTTCACTATATCACCTACGAATCACCTCATTCGCAATACGGCTAAATATGAGGAAAAAAACCACTTCCATTAGTATATAATTCAGAGTAAAATACACACACGATCATTTGTACCCCTTATAAAAAAATGAATGAAATGATAAACATTTTTATTCTTACAAAAATATTTGGACATAAATTGTTGTCGATAACAAAAATATTTTATATTGACACGATCAATTTTAATTTTTTTTAAATTATTTATTTCTCATGAAGCAAATGAAGAATAATGTCTTTTCTCGGATTAAGAAGGGGGAAAGGGGAAAGCACTGGGGGGGGGAGGGCCATGATTTTCAGGGGAACTTAGGAAAGCAAGAGCTTTTTGCATCAGACGGTGTGATAGTGACGGGGGGCCTCCCACCACTCATGGTTGAAGTTAGATTACAAGTCAACATCCCCTCTGTTCTCGGTTTGGATACATTGGAACTGAACACTTCCTCAAACATCCCCTCTGTTCTCGGTTTGGATACATTGGAACTGAACACTTCCTCACCAAATAACCCACAAAAAGGAAAAAAAAAAAGAAAAAGTAAAGAAGTAACCTTAAACTACCCTCATTTAAATTTTACATTCACAGTTACCAAAATCCATTCAGTGTGATGGATAGTCGGAGTTGACTTTTACTCTTAACTTTCATTTCAACTTTCAATTCACATCTAAATGGTGTCTCGATTAATTTCTTAATTCGAAACATCTAAACCTTTCTCAAAACGTTAATATCGCCACTTAAATTCCATATAGTTATTAGAATAATTCATTGAAATCTGAACTTATATTTAATAAAGAATTATGGCACTGTCCTCAACCGGGGGAATTGTGTTGACCTGTGATTGAGGACAGTGTTGTAAGGCGTGTCGATCCCAGTTGTAGGCATTTAACCCATCTCCACTCACTTCAAGCGTGGGAGGCTACTATACTGTCTACTTGGTAATAATCAATATCTTACAATCCTAACATAGTGTTTATTTTCACTACCGTGAAGTCCCTAATTCCCTATCTAATTTTATCTTCCGATAAAGAGTAAATAGGAGGACAATGTGAGATCTCTTACCCCATGGCGGTTCTTCTGTCTGTTTCCTCCAAGAGCCTTTTAAGGATTTGCTCAAGTTCAAGAATTCATATATATATGAAAAAAAAAAAAAAAAACGTATTAATAATAGGTTTTTTCACCATCAATAACGCGTCATTCTCATGAGTTAATGACACGTTATTGACCGTGGAAAAACCCATTATACGTTTTGTCTTTTTTTTTTTTTTCTTTCATATACATGAATCCAATTAGCACGTAGTCAACCGAGGAAAACCCCGCAAGAAAACGACTGGTGGCTCGGATTGTCATGGCGTCCACGTCCTGGCCCTCCCAATCCCCATCCCAACCGAGCCCCAAAACGGCGC
This sequence comes from Eucalyptus grandis, assembly GCF_016545825.1. Classification (NCBI taxonomy): domain Eukaryota; kingdom Viridiplantae; phylum Streptophyta; class Magnoliopsida; order Myrtales; family Myrtaceae; genus Eucalyptus; species Eucalyptus grandis. Next base: position 9,531,311 of record NC_052615.1, read on the forward strand.
CGTCCCGCGGAGCAGAGGGACAAGGCGAGGTCATTTAACGAAGACCTCGGGGGGGGCAGTTTCGTCCATCCGCACCGGGCCCCCACGGGGCCCCACCCAAAACCCCGTGGAAGTCTGGAGGAAGGAGCAGCAGCGAAGAGAGAGAAAGAGACGACAATGATCTCTCCCCCGTTGCCCCCCTCACAACAGGAGAGAGAATACCGTGCAGAGTTGGCAATCTCTCTCTCTCTCTCTCTCTCTCTCTGCATCGGCAGTTAAGCAGCTCCATTCTCTCTCCACCTACCCAGAGATTCTCTCTCTTCCTTCACTGATCGTTACTTCACTCATCCTCCTCGGCGCGCGCCCCGTTGCTTTCCCTGCCCCCTTCTCCCCCCTCCGGCCCCAGAGACCATTAGAGAGAGAAAGTAGAGATAGAGAGAGAGAGAGAGAGAGAGGAGCCAGCTCTGCCAGCTCTGCTAGTTCTGCTAGTCTTGGTAGCTCTGCTAGTTCTGGTAGCTCTGCTAGCTGCTGCTGGCGGTGGTGGTGGTGAGGAGGAGGAGGAGGAGGTTGAAGGAGAGAGAGAGAGAGATGCCGCTGGTGCGGTTCCGGGTGAGGAACGAGTACGCCCTGGGGCGGCCGGAGCTCCACGCCGACGCCGACCGGGAGGATCCCAAGGCCGTCCTCGACGGCGTCGCCGTCGCCGGCCTCGTCGGGATCTTGCGCCAGCTGGGCGATCTCGCCGAGTACGTTTCCCCCTCTCTCCTCTACCTCTCTCGCCGGCGCCGGCAGTTCGGGGAACTCGAGCTGCCGGAGGCCGCCGGGGCTTAGGTTTTCCTGTTTGGTTTCGGTTGATTGGGTTTGGTGGGTTTTTTTTTTTCGCTTCGTTCTCTGTTGTCGCGCTTGCATGCTCGAAGAGAGCGGCGAGGGGGACGACTGGAAGTTCATGGGACAGGGGGAAAATGGAAATTGCTATGCGGGGAATGTCGGTTGTTCGGTTCATTGAATTCGTGCTGGATTTGGGCTTTTCTCAGTTTCGGGAAGCTCGATTCGGGTCGTTCGATTTGATGAAGCAAGCTCATTTGATGACTCGAGCTCGATTTTTCGCGGATTGAACCTATTTTCCTGGAATTCCTGCGGTTGCTCTTCCCTTTTATGACGTGAATTCTTTGAGAAATTTGGAACCAGCGAGAAATTTTGAATTTTTTTGTTGTTTTTTTCCCTGCTTTTCTTCAACTGTCTTCTGAGACCACATATCCTTGGACATTAGATTTGCAGCAGAGGTCTTCCATGGGTTGCAGGAGCAAGTGGCGGCGACGGCTTCGCGGAGTCATAAGCTCACGGTTCGTGCGCAGCGCATCGAAGCTGCTCTTCCTTCGCTGGAGAAGGCAATATTGGCCCAAACGAGCCATATACATTTCGCTTACACGGCAGGTGTGGCTTAATCATCTCTTCTTCTAATGCTTTTTCGTTTGAAGCTCTTGATTCCAATTCGACTCGCTTGAGGTTTGGTTCTAGAACTACGACCATGCACTTACTTGTTCTTCTTCTGAGCAGAAGTAGTCTTCTGGATTAGTCTGCATAACATAATAAGGTGCTTGTTTTCCATAAGCTTCCTTAAGTTCCATGTCGCTATCCCTGCCTTCATTTGAGTTGCTTTTTGGACTTTTTTACTTCACTATGCAATCAGTGGAGATGCCAATTCGGAAAGACGTTGAAATTGGCTGTACAAGTAGGTGCTGGGTTACTCTGACTCTTATGTTGATGCCGAATTTCCCTTGTTAAACAACTGTCAAATGAGCCTTTTTGTGAGATATGCAATGGGTGCTTCAACCCAGGGCCAAAAATAGCACCTTGAGATTTTATAGCAAGAAACCTCTACTAGCATATTGTTCATGATTAGATTTTGGGAAAAGGTTTTGTACCAAGAAAATGTTGTTATCAAGTGGTGCACATCGGCAAGTGGTAGTTGTCATGATTCACATTGTGTGGACTCTGCAAAATTGTACCAGTATAACATATGCGCTCAATTAACTTCCTTATTTGTTAGCTGTGAAAATCATACACATGCGAGGACTTTGAGCTGGATGTTTGTGCTGCAATATCTGGGGACTAGAAGTGCATGCAGTGACTGACACTATTGCTGAAAATTTCCTTATTCTGAATGCCTTCTAAATTGCTCCAACAATTATAAATTGTTGAACTTTTGTGAAAGTGCAATACATTGAAAATTCTTCATGCTGTGATGATCTTCCAGATGACTCCAAGCTGTCATTATTCATCTCCTTTCTGTTCACTTAAATTGCTTCGGTTCTCATTGGAAAACAGTTGCATTGCAGGTTCTGACTGGCATGCTCGTATTCGAAATAGGAAACATCATTTTATTGACAATGACTTGCCAAGTTTTATCATGGACTCATATGAAGAGTGTCGGGATACCCCACGTTTGCACATGCTTGACAAGTAAGTCACATCTTTCTCTGTTATTTTCTTGATCTTATTGACAAGAGGTGTGACTAGGGATAGAAGATATTGATATATTCTGGTGCTTTTAGATTTGATACTGGTGGCCCTGGGTCATGTTTGAGGAGATATTCAGATCCGACATTTTTTAGAAGAGTTGCAGCCAGCCCTGATGAAAGAAATGTAGGAAAAGTCCGAGGAGACAAGAAGGCTCACAAGACGAAGGTGCTTGTTTTTCTAAAGGGCAGGATTACACAATGTTACTGACCTAATTATGTGATTTCACTTTTATTATGTAACTAAATAGTCTGATTGCCATCTTCTTTTATCTTCAAAGGTATATTACTTGTTGCTGTTTCTCTGGAATCGTTGCTTTAAGCGACATATCTGCATAGAGTTGTTCTACTTGATCTTTTGCTAATCAAAATTTCGAAATGGACAGAAGCGAAGATCATTCCCAAAGAATGGAGAACTTTCACGTGGTGTACCCATGGCCAACCATAGTGGCAGGTACATTTGTTGTATAATTGTAACGCTAAGTCTGTTTGATGTGCATAAATTATATTTGGTTGTCAATTTGCAGAATGCGAATTGCTTCTCCAATTGCGAACAGAAAGTCATCTCCCACTGCCTCGATAGCTGATTCCACATTTAAATCAGATTTTGGAGACCATAGAAACTCTTCTGATTTCAGATCTGGGTCAGGCTATGTAGAATGCATTTTCCATGCAAGTGATGACATGCCACCTGAAGAAGAGGAGTCTAATAGGTCATCCTCTTCTAGGGCGATATTACATGAGGAAACTGTTGACTCAGTTTCACCCTATGAAGAAAATCAGGTAATCAATAACTATTCTCCCCAAAAAACATCTGAGGAGTCTATCGCCTCCAAATCAGATTATGTGAGGTGGGATGAGAAGACAGAAATAATGGAGACGAGGGAGCAGAAGTATGAGGGAATGGAAGATTCAGCTACCATTTCTATGACTTCAGGCGTTGATGCTGAAGAAGCTGATAAATTTAGAAATGTCAATACCTCAGATATTGATCCATGTCTTATTGCCAACACTTCAAAACCAAAATCCCGTGAGAACGAGGTGGATGATATGGATAGTGAGCTTGATAATTACGAAGATGCTCTGAATACAATTGAATCGGAATCCGAAAATGATGTTGATTATCAAACCAAACGAGAACTGGAGCGACGGTCCCCGAGTGTTGACATTGAAGAAATAAAGGTCACAGTTGACAAGCTTCCGTCACATGCCTCAGATGATCATCCTTCACATCATGAATTGGACACAACTTCTCATCTCATCGCAAATGAAGAAGTGTGTTCAGAATTACCTAAATCAGATTCCTCTGAAATTTGTGACAATGAAAATATGAGTCAAATTCCTCAAAAGTTTGTGGATTCAGATTGTTTACTGCCCCTTAAAGTTGGTCAAAGTTCTGATCTTCTTGATGATACCAAAGTAGAAACTCTTGCTGGTGATGCCGCGTCTGTGATCTTTGCTCCCCCACGTAATGAAGTCACACATAACATCTGCGAGGGTCAAGAATCACCATCAGAACATACTGGTGTTAAGTTCTGGACAAATGGGAGCTTGCTTGGACTTGAGCCAGCAAAGCCACCAGATTTTGCAGCATCAAATCGTGAAAGTGGGGTGAGAAATAAGGGTGACCAATGTGATGGGAAACTAGATATATTCACTGAAAATGCTGATTCCATAGAAAGGGATGCTAGTTCCAAGTGCTCCGCGTCATGCAAGATCAATGAAAACAGTCCCTCTGCAGGAAGGACTCATATTTTGTCGTCAGCTCGAGATTTAGATGCCAAGTTCGGTGAGTCAGATGATTTAGATAGACGGTGTAAGTCTGGTCACCTCAATGGAGACTTTTCGAGTCCCATCAGAGTAGTGGCCCCTGGAACTGCATTGCCAGTTGCTCCAATGGCGAAAGCTGCACATAGTGAATCCATACAGGAGAATGATGATAATTTATCCGGAGTTTTCGGACTTGGCCATAAGTTACTTATGAATAGCTTCCGCAGAAAAGTCTCACTAGTTAGTGATGAAAAACCAAAACCATATGAGACTGTGAAAGATAATGTCCTGGAGCAGAGTTGGAGAAAGAGCGAGTCTTCATTTCATACAACTGCAGGGAGAAATTTCATCGATCAATTTCAAAGTGTTTCTCCTACGTATTCACTTCCCCCTTCCCCACCACTTGAGCACATGAAAATATCTTTCCACCCTCTTCATGGCTTCGAAGCTTCAAAACTGACCTTGAAATTTCCCCATGACAAGAACCGTCAGGAAAGCAGTAATGATGTGTTTCCATCTTTCCAGTTGGTTCCAGAACCTAATGTCCCAATTCATGACGTATGTTCCGACTCTGATGACGGAACATTCTGTAGGTCATCTCTTTATATCTCAGATGACTGTCTCAGTCCTCATTCTGAGTCTAACTCAGAGCAGTGGGAATCCAGTGACACAGCCATGAGCAAGGAGCATGATCAGTTTGATGCTGTCTGCAGACTTTCATCGACAGAATCTACTTCAACCTCTTTGGAGCATGGTGGAACAAACAATAGTAAAATTCATTTCAACGGTGAATGTGAGAGTCTGCCAACTGAAGATGGTCTAGAACCTCTGCCATCCTTTTCTAGCTATGTTCATGGTCCTTCCCTTGATCTTCCTAGCTTTGATTCCATGGCATCTGTGCCTATGCAAGAAAAAAATGTTGGCCGTGATCCAGAGAATTATAGGGAGAAGCATTATTTTCATCAGTCTGTGCCACCAGCACCTCCTCCTCCTCCCGTGGATTGGCAGCTTCCGAAGCAATACTCAGATGCTGCAGAAGTTAGAGAAGAAGTATCTGAATCTCTAGATCATGATCCTGAGTGTAATAATTTTGATCAGAGTAACTTTAAGCAACCTAAACAAGGTTCAGCCTTGGAAACTGTTTATATCAGGGCCCCTGAATTGTTAAGTGGAAAGGTATCTAGTCTTTCACTTGTAATTGTCATTTTCTTTCTTCTATAGTTGCTTTAACTAAAAACAAAAGAAATTGGTCGTGCAGCTTCAGGATCAGCTGAAATTGAACGCGCATAAAGAGGCTAATCAGGCAAAGGTCAAGGAGACGGATGAAAGGGAGGATTTTCTACTTCAGATAAGAAATAAAGTGAGTACATGTCATGACTCTCCTTTTCAAGGTCCAACTGTATTAGAAAGGTGCATAAGTATGTTTGGGTCGACTTCTTGCTTTATACTTATTGTTTATCGATTTTGCTGCAGTTCTTATTGAATACCTAAAAGTTCACACACATCCTTCAGATATTGTTTTGTGGAGTCACCTAAAATTTATTTTCAAGCATCTGTTTCTAAATATTTTTCTTTTGTTTTGGCAATGATGCAAATTTGTGGAGGGAAAGCGGAGAACTCCCTTCCAGAGGCCCAAACACATGTTATCTTAATTGCAAATTGATGTCAGTACTGCATCTTAATATGATAAAATCCCAGAATATGGTTCTCATAGTCCCTGATGTGGTTCGAGACTTGTCAGCTCAACGGTTGAGTGGTTCTCACCATTTTCTTTCCTGATGAAACTAATATATAATCAAACACAATGACAAAAGGACGGAGGACATGCCCTAAACTTAAATCTCATTTTTCTTCTTTAAACTTCAATTGTAACAATTAACAAACAAAGGAAGTATGCTTCCATTTTCTCTATACTTCCACCTTCCTTTCTTTCCATTTTCTTTTTTCCCACTATGTTTTATCATTGTGGAGTCAATGACGATGAAATTCAATTTTGTGGTTATCCTGTGAAGAAAGGAGCTGCTCTTTTCTATGTTGATTTGTTTAATGCAGATAATGGATAATTTTATCCTGAAGCGTCTTTCAATATGTTGAATGACCAAATTTGTGCTAGTCCTATCTAAGTCTAATTTTGAGGGCGCATATTGATTGGTGGCTGTCTGAGATTTCTTGTAATCTATCGGCAAGTTAATGCAACAACTTAATGTGCCCTCCCTTCTCGTGTTCTTGTCGTGCCAGTCATTCAATTTAAGGCGCACTGAGACAGTGAGGCCGACCGCCGCCACAGCTCGAACCACTAGTGGAAATGTCACCGCGATTTTGGAGAAGGCAAATGCGATCCGCCAGGTTTCCTAAATTCTTCTCTCTTTCTCTCTCACTCCTCCTTGTTCTTGCCCTTAAATCTTCTAATGTAAATGTCTCTTCTTTGATGAAAAATATCAGGCTGTCGCAAGCGACGACGGTGATGAAAATGATTGCTGGAGTGACACGTAAAACTTTTCCCGGATGACATTTTTGGAGAACGCGAAGGGAACCTTTTTACTCCCGATGAGGAGTTGGGCTTGGCGGGTATCGTTGTACATGTGAATAATACGAGCTTTTCTCCTGTAATTATCGTGTAGGGGGCGTAGCCTGTTCTTTAGTCATTTGAATTGATTCGTTGATGGCTAAGATACACACGAGGTTTGCACGAGAGATCGATTGCCGTGTAATCTATGATTTCCCAATCAAGATATCGATCCATCGGTAATATGTAACCATGTAATAGCTGTTTCGGCATTCGTCTTCGGCTCTCTCTCTCTCTCTTTCTCTCTCGGATTACTTGATTGCGTCTCGAGCAGTTGTTTTTTTTTCTCGTCATCGCTTTTGGGTAGTACGTAGCTCTTTAATCTCTCAGTGGAATGTCTGGTTATGAAAAAATACAAATTCTCTTTGGATGAGCCGGTGTTGCTCGCGCACTCGTTTTGCTCTTCAGCCAAGAGCAGGAGACGCTCTCACCTTTTGCCAGTCTTTTGCAGTGTCCTTTCATAGGATTGTAAAGATGATCTTCCGGCTATCTTTTGTTCGAGGACAATAATTCAGCGGACACCAGCATCATGCAATCTGTAGGACCAATGCTCAGAAACTGTCCATTTGATTTCTGGCTTATGTACAAAACACGTGGGGTTTTTTTTTTTTTTAAATTTGGAAAGGAAATTAAATCAATGCGAATCCCGACTCCTGAGTAATCAATTATTACTCTAGAACAACTTATTTCTTTTCTAGATCCTTGAAAAACGGGTTTCAATTTTTGATGGTCAATAGATTTAAAAAAAAAGGTAAATTTCTCCCATTGTTCATAAAATCTTTTAATGTTTTACGTATACAGCGTTTTATATAAAAATAACAATAAAAAAATAAAAGGTCACGACAAGTTATGAGCAAGGAATCTGTTGCTTGAAAGATCGTAGAGCCACTGCTTATTTTAAAGAAGAACCCGTCTTGCTTAACGGATCGACGGAGGGTTTTCGTTTTCCCTTTTTCATTGTGATGGAATATATGCAATTAAAATTTGTTTCTTTCTTTGCATTTTATGATTCTTTAGCATCTTTTTTTAATGGGCAGGATTCGATTAAGAGTCATGTTCTTCCGGTTGCTGGATCACATCGAAATGTTCCACAAGTTCAAAAGTGGGGCAGTCTCATCGGATTATTTTATACGAGCTTTTCCACATTTCTATAGTCCTTGCGTTGAGATTAAGGCCGAGGAAAAGTATTAAAAAAGACCTCTGGTATATATGGGCTTGAAAGAATCTCTGTATGGATGAATAATCAATTGATAAAAAGATAACAATCCCATTCCGAGCGTACCTTTTATAATTTATACGTGTCGGTATTATCTAGGGGATGTGCCATGATTGTGTCATTTGCCCTCAACCTGGAATCAAGGCAGAAAAAAAGGGCAATTCATTTATAAAATAACAACCCGACCAAAATTATTAAATAAAATAAAATAAAAAAGCATATAAAACTAAAATTTGAAGAACCCAAGTGGTTCACCAGCTGTTACAATCCATGTGCTTTGCTTACCTGGCACAGCAGCGGATGGCTAGAATCAAAGGTTCGTGTTAAATAAGATAGTGATCACCGAAATAAATATTATTCCTAATTTTCCCTACCAAGAGAGGAATGTATATTTGCTGAATTGATCTTGATAATGAAAATATTTTCTGTTAATCAATTTTTCTGAGTAATATAAACCATCGGTTCTTAGAAAAATATTTTTAAAGTTCATAATTTTTCGTAAGACGGATGCACCAATGCAACTTTCCCCATATGAATTGAGTTGGCCGCCACCCCGCAACGCCTGTACTTTCATGGGGAAAAATTTCCCACTGGAAATAGTTTTGAGATTCATTATTCTATCTATCTAATAATATTTTAAAAATCACACCAAAATTATCATATGACCTGTCTGTAAAAACTTCTCTTTTCCTTCCCTCCTTCCCCTTTTTGCTTTGACTTGGAAGAGCCCATTGACTATTTAGGGTAAGATAAGAATTTCTTTATTGGTTCGATTTCAATACGCACACGTCTAAATGTTTGTCTCAAGAAAAGTGCATGCACCAGCAGGAAAACCCTATCCGGAAATCATTATCTTATGGTGGCTTAATCTGCACTGAACCGGGTATGGGCTGGCACTAAATTTTACTTCCCCAACTTGCACTAATTGGAAGAAAAAGTACACATTAAAATATTAAATAAAAGCCAAGGCAGAAAAGTAGACTTTTCTTGCTTCACTAATATAAAGCAACTTGATAATGAAGAACCATAACAGCAAGCAACATATATATAAAATCTTTCCCACAAAAATCCAAATTTGCCCATACTTTTATATTCACAATATCTAACACTTTATTAGGGCACTCGTATTGGGTTTCCAAAGTGCATAAAGCTAAACCTGAGAAAATATTTATGGTGAAGCCAATTCACAAAGCATTGGCATCAGTTGAATTTTTTTAAACATAGAGATATATGTTAGCAAAGAAAAAAAAATGTTCACTCCTAAATATCGGTATGTAACATTAGGTCAGGATGATGACTTTCTCAAATAACTTCTCAATGAGTCGATTTTCATCCATAGTTGTCAGTAAATTGAGATTCTCTTAGTTTCGGGTTGTAAATTAATTCTCCCGAGTCCATCCCATACATTATTTGAAAGATGATCAAATAATAGTGACTTGCATCTCCATCAATTATCTATTTTTGAGCGTTTTCTCATGATTTAGGAAGAATTTATAGGAGGAAATTAAGTCAATTTACCCCTTAACTAAAATGGTACATATATATATATCTTTTATATATATATATCTTTTTGGCATTTGCCATTATAACTATTAGATTATTTTGAAAGAGTAGACTAGGAGCGCCTCAATCAATCAAAATTAAAGTGTTTACTCTTTATGGTTTCTTTGAGGAATTTTTTTTTTTCATTTTTTAAATGGAAAGAGACTTCCAAAGCACCCTAAAGAAAAAGTACATCGCTCTTTCCAATTGAAAGGGAAGAAAATGCTCCCTTTTTCACACTTTTTATACTGGAAAGCCGCTGGAAATGAGGCTGCTTTTGGGATTAGCTTAACCGGATCCCCTTTATTAAAGCAATTCCCACAATAAAACTGCTTTTTCACTCAAATTGCAACTGAAAGTTGATAACAAAAGAACCCTGAAAACTTTAAAATGTTGTAAAGAAAGCAAGAAAAGTTGGTGTGAGAGGCCCATCTGAAAGCTGAAAAAGATGCCCTAAAAGTGAGAAAAGGAATAGCAATCTATGAAGAGAATCCATCTTTATTAGGATTACTATGCCTTGCCCGGTCGGCACATTTATTCATTTCATCGCCATTTGCGAACTTTTTCCTTTGCTAAAGTTGGGAATTATGTGAGTAGATGATGATGTTGCACCATCTTTTTTATTTATCTATTTTATTTAAGGAACAAGGTCAGTGATGATGTCGCTCACCTTGTTTTTTGATCCAATTGGACTAGATTATTTAAAACTTTTTGTTTTTAAATAAGTATGTATTAACAGCTTTGTTTCAATTATGGAGCAATATATAAGAAAACAGAAGAAAAATAGATTGAGCACTTTTTTTTTTTTTTGTTCACTTATCAAACACAGCAATCTTTATAATAGTCTCTTTATATGTCGTTAATATGTAAAATACAAAGAAAATAGGAAAAAAAAATGATAAAGGCTCCATTTTTCTTTTGCTAAAAGATAAAGCCTCCTTTTTGGAACGATAAACGTGCAACTTTTCTTAGGCACCCGATTGAATTCCATTGACTAAATCAACTTTGCCTTTTTGGGCATGTTAGTGGGCAAAATCATACGTGCTATAGAAGAATATCAGAGCGATGATGTGTGCTCGAAATGACTAGGAGATAAAATGAAGAAAGCATCATATAAAGGAAATAAAGGTACTGTTAACGTGTAATTTTGAACACTTGCAAATATAGTTAATGATTAATATTTTGATCTTTAAATTTTTATAGTTATTTAACATACAAAAAGAATGCAACGGGAACTTCTTAATGAAAATAAAAATATATGGGTGCTTTAATTTCCCCCATTAACTTTTGGCTGATACTGAGGGTGCTTTATAGCAACTTTTAGTGCCAAACAAAGTATAAAGCAGCATAATGAAAGGACAAGGCATAACAAGGTGCAGAGACAAAGTGCTGTGTGATGATAGGCACCTGGAGCTCTCGATGCCCCAGCATCTGTTCTTTTGGATATAATCTATTTGGGGAGTTCTCATTTCCATTTATGGCACGTTTGCATTATTCATCCTCCTTCTAGGTTATCTTTTGTAAGCACCACAAGTAAAGAGATGGCAAAAAAATCAACAATGTTATAATAATTTGAAGTGCCTCTCCAACGATAAGGAACAATTTTAGGGTTTGAATCACTGTTGCGTTTACTTTTCGCCTTCTATTTGTGTGCTCAACGTCTAGATATGATAAAAAAAAAAATGAAGCCTATTTTTCAGTCATTGTAGACTTTTTCTCCTCTCGTTATTATAGAAAGAACGAGTACACAAGTTATTAGATCAATTTTTTCGGCCTAACAAAAGGAATTGGACCTAACTTTTTTTAGTGGATAAACATGAGAAACTATCTGCTACTAAGACAAACTCTTATTCCTTTGTTCACACTAGGGTTGGAATTGATTTAACTGTTGTTCTTTTGGATATACATGGATTTTTCAACGGTAGATATGAAGAGTTTATCATCATCTTTTTGTATATATTCCAAATTCTTCCGGTAGGATATTGCAGAACTTGACTAAGACAACACCTCATGTCTTTATGCTTCTCGATTTTGGGACTGTTTTGACACTTGTTACGCAACCTTTCAAGATGGGAACCCGGAATTTTTTTTCCGGACTCTATCATAATATATATCAAATCACTGTAGAATTGATGACGTGGAGTAATGATGTGGACAAAAAGCTCATAATCTGCTTTTTCACGTCACCTACTCTTGTTTCCTCTCCTCGGCTCTGCTGGTCCATGACCTTTATTTGATTTTATACTCTCTCTCTCTCTCTCTCTCTCTCGTTCCATGACCTTTATTTGATTTTATACTCTCTCTCTCTCTCTTTTCTCTTTCTCTCTCTCTTTCGGTTGTGCACTTTTTTCCTTCTCTTCCCACTGGTATATATTCCTTTCTCTTTCTCTCTCTCTCAGTACACCGCAAAAGAACAACCTCTCTCGAGTTCTTGGGAGACCCATTCCCTCAATCTCTCCAACCATTTCATTTCACAATCTCCCTCTCATCACACCGCAAAACAACAGTCTCTCTCCGATTCTTGAAGACCCCTTCCCTTAATCTGTCCAACCATTTCACTACATAATCTCTCTCTCTCTCTCTCTCTCTCTCTCAGATTAGAATATAAATCCATTTCTTGATCTTATGGCAAACCCTAGCCATGGCGTCCAAGACTCAAAAGGGATCAAGCTCTTTGGAGCAACAATCACTTTGCAAGGATTTAGGGATCAACAGGTCAAGAGTGAAGCCCCAATTAGCACAGAAGCGACGACAACGATGACGACGATGACGACAACAACGAAGATGGCGACGATATCAACAACCAACAGAAATCAAGATGCACTCGCAGAGGCAATGAAGAGGCCAGACAAGATCATACCATGCCCGAGATGCAAGAGCATGGAGACCAAATTTTGCTACTTCAACAACTACAATGTCAACCAGCCCAGGCATTTTTGCAAGGGTTGCCAGAGGTACTGGACTGCTGGCGGGGCCCTGAGGAATGTCCCTGTTGGGGCTGGCCGCCGGAAGAGCAAGCCACCGTGCCGGGGAATGGATGGGTTCCCAGAGAGTTGCTCTTTCGAAGGGTCAGAGGTAAACCATCATCAATACTATGATTTGGATTATGGGGTGGTGGAGAATTGGCATCAGTTGGTTCCACAAGGCGCTTTCCAACATGTTGTTAGGGTCAAGAGGAGGAGGAATGGGGATCAAAGCTATTGATAGTTTTGATGCTTTTTAGTCTTCTTCATCTGTTTTCCTATTTTGTTTCAGTGATATCAAGATTTTGAAGAGGGTATAATCAACATGACCTCTGTGGTGGTGGGGTGTAAATTCTGAAATGTGGTAGATGATGTACAGGCTGGACTTTGTAGTTTTTATAAACTTCCGAAGCATTTTATCTTCTGGTCCATAGATGGATAAGAATTACATTCTCGGCGGTTTCCTTTCCTTTTTTCGTTTTTTCTAATAGAGAGGATAAGGAAAAGAGATGGAGGTTATCTCTAACGTTGAAAATTCTAGGATGTTTAGTCCACGTTGGTGGTCTTGGTTAAGAATCAACGTTTGGTAATACAACTAATCAATAATAATATATAAAAAAAAAAAAAAATAGCTGGTATTGTTACAATAAGCAGACCGACGGATCTTTTCTTTCTCATAACACAAGTTATTAGGAATTTCGACTCAACTAGTTGATTCACAAGAATTTCGCAAATCAAGATACAATTCTTTTTCATAGCTTTTTAATATTTGATGTTCCTAGAGTCTAATTTTCCTAACTAGATATCTAACTTCCATTGGATAAATTGTTGAAGCTCCAATATCTTGCAGATTGGCGAAGGTGAATAGGATAGTTTATCAGGAAGCTAAAAAAAAGAATACCAATAAAGCTACTAAAATCTACACGTTACTCATTCAATATGTTCACATCATTGTGCTTCTTCAATAGAAAATGCTTTGATATTGAAAGGCAAAGCAACAAAAACGAGAGGAGAAATGTCCCATTTGATTTACTGACGAATTTACCAAGTGGGTCCCTCTTTTCTGTGTTTATTTATTTATTTTTTAAGGAAAAGACCAAATGGACGGACAAACATGGTTGAGCGACCAAGAAAAAATGCAACCTTAGCTACAGACCAACATTGGTCTTTGCAGAAGAAAAAGGCACGCCTTATACGAACGAAACATCAAAATCAAATGCAAAATAACAAAAAAGTCGAGGAGAGAGAAAAAAACATCTACAAGAAATGAAAAGCTGTAAATTACCTTCTTTGACAGGAGAAAATTTCTTTCATTCAAACTTTTGATTTGCGGGTCAAAAAGATAAAGACATAAGTTTCCTCCAATCATAGATGAAGTAATGAGATTAGATTTTATGCCTTAGATAATATGTACATGGGGTGCACAAAAAAACACGTGGAATGTGCAAAATCGATATGTCAGATGTATTTCAAGGTGGATATTAGAGTTTGCAAAGTATGTTTTAGAATTAGAAATTTCATAAACAATAAGTACGGGTAGGTACTAAGGTTTAACGTCATAATATACCGTGTGCCCTTTCTATACCCCCAGTTTATCTATGTTTACAATCAGCAGAGTGGAATAGGTTTTCATGTGAACTCACATATTTGCATGCTGAGAAGAAGTCAAATCCAAAAAGGTAGCCCACATGGGCCATGGTCCCTAAGGAATTAGGTAAAGCCTTTTATTCAAAGGTGGGCTTGTATCAATGGTGGTTAGAAAAGTTTTCAAGGTAAGCTTTAAAATTTGTTGATTTTGTGCTTTTAAATTTTAAAACTTTCAATTCATGCATTTACTTATCAAATTTGTGCAATTGAGTTTTTTTGCATAAACCCATTAAAGTGTCACATGACTTTATTATTATTATTATTATTATTATTATTATTATTATTATTATTACTTTTCAATCCTATGTGATCTTTTGGCTAGGGCAAGGACGGTTGCCCACCCATCCTCACCCGTTCGTGGAGCATGTTAGCCCCTCTCATGGTGACATCGGCGAGGGTTGCCAACGAAGGAGAGGCAGCATTGTTGTCCTCAATGGCCCTTTGCCTAGCTTCTTTTTCTTTCTTCTTCTTCATTTTTTTTTTAATTATTTTTATTTTAAAGTTTTTTAGTTTCTTTTAGTTTTAGTTCTCAATTTACTTTCCTTTTTTTTTTTTTTATACTAATTACCATATATATATTTTTTTTTTTAAAAACCAATTTTTTTTTATTTGATATGGCACCAATGGTTGACGTCATTGCGCGTTGAGAGAGCTCCGTCACAACTTTAACTAGGGGTGAGTATCGGTCTAGTGTCAACCCCAACCAACTTCGAACCAGCCCAACTCGTCAGTCTTGGTCCGGTTCCCAAGGAGATTGGGTCAATCCTTGGTCTTGGGATTCCTAGACTAGCACTGTACAGTTGGTTCTCGGTCTAGGGAGTTTAAGGTCGGTCAAACTCGGACCAACCCTGATTCTATATATATATTATATCTATATATATATATTTATAATTTTATTTATAATTTTTATATAGAAAAACCCTAAAATAAACACTATCAACAACATTAAATAGTTCTTTAGTGATGAGTTCAAGTAATTTTACACTATTTTTTAATAACTTAGATCTTTTAATGTCTTTTACGGCGTCAACGGTCATAATTTACAAATGAAGAAAATATTTTCGTGAGAAGTCATCATGGTGTTCAAAAGGGCATAAATAACTCCTCACGGTATTCTCATGTAGTACTCATTCTCTTTTGTTTTATTTGTCATCTTAGTATTTAATTTGCCAAAATCGAAAGAAACAATTTCTCCACTCGCCATTCAACACTCGCCTCACTTGCTTTAGGTCACTTGTGCCGCTCGCCGCTCAATGCTTGCTTGGCTTGTTGCTCCCCGCTCAATGCTTGACTCTCACCCCACTCGACACTTGTTGCTCACCTCGCTTAGTTGACCTCGCTCGTCACTAAACCCATAGGGTCGGTCCGGTCTTCACTCGCCCTTTTAGTGAGTACAAAAAATGAAACAAAAAATTATCGATTGGCCCCGGGTTGACCTTGGAACCGAACCAAACCCATTGGGTCGGTTCGGTCTTCGGTTGTCTTTTCAGAGAGAACAAAAAATGAAATAAATAAATTATTGGTCGGTCTCGGGTTGATCCTAAAACCGGACTGAACCCATTGGGTTGGTCTAGTCCTTGGTCTCAAAAATACCAGTACTGTGCGGGTTGATTCTAGGATTAGGGGGTGGGTCGGCCCAATCTTGACTATGCTCACCCTTAACTTTAATGACTGTATAAGAATAAAAAAAATTAATTAAAGAAGTCATGTGGCATTTTATATTCATATAGTTAAGAAGAGTTAAGTAAAATTTTATTTTTATGAGTTAAAATGAATTTTTTCGGAATTCAAGTACATAGGGTTAACACTGTTTAGAACTTCCGTGGTAATTACGCTAGTAGCGGTTTAAGTAGGGGTGTGCAAAAGAACCGAGATTTGCTCGGATCGCCTGGAACCAGACTGGAACCGCCGGAACTGGACCGAACCGCCCGGAACCGGTGGTTCTTGAGGGAACCAGTCCGGTTCCTAGTTCTAATTTATGGGAACCGGTGGGTACCGGTCTAGTTCCCGGTTCCATGGGCGGATCCGTCCACCCGCCCACTCGGACCGAACCAATTAATTTTTAATATAAAAACTGGACTTATAACAAAGGGTTTGATAGGTGGATTGAGACTTTATGGAAATAGCTCTCTCTCTCTCTCTCTCTCTCTCAGTTTCTTTTTTCTTTTCTTTGGCCTTTCTTGTCCTTGATTTCAATTATTTGCTAAATCAGAGTGAATTTGCATTTACTCCTTCCTCGCTTCATCTCTCAGTCATCAGCCATCAATCATTAGTCTCAATCTCCAACACCCCCCTTTTTTTACGTGCATCATCAACATCATCTTTGTACTCCCATCCCACCCCTCTCTCTCTCTCTCTCTCTCTCTCTCTCTGCTAAAGAGTTTGTCTTCTTGGGTCGTCAATAGTGTATTCTCTCTGCAGCTATAAATTTGCATAGATACTCTCTCCAAATGTCCTCCTTTTCTTACTGTGTATTAAATTTTCACTGCCCATTGTAGCGCCTAGTGCATATATGAAAATTAGACACGGGAAATAAGTGTATTATTACGTAATATGAGAAAAGGAGACTATATGGTTCATGGAATTTTCTTTTGGTCTTTGAATGTTGCCTCTTGTAATGCTATGTTATGTTTTCAATGTTTATTTTTTATCCATCCCTTGAATATTATCTTGGTAATACCAACCTGTTGCTATGGTAGTAAACTTGGTTATCAATAGAAATAATTAGCAGCAAATTTTTTTTATATATATTTTAGTGCAAATTAGTTTTGTTTTTACTAAAATTATCAATAGAAAAGGAGACTGGTTCCTCGGATCCACCCGGGAACCGGACCGGACCGGCGGTCCGGTTCCCGGGTAGATCCATGCAACAAATGGGTGGATCCCGGTTCCAATTTTTCGGAACCAGTCCTTAGTGGGCGGTTCCCGGTTCTAGGTTGGGAACCGCCCATCCAGACCATGTACACCCTTGGGTTTAAGCGTGCGAAACATTGGACTCATGACCCCAGCCCACTTCCTTTATAAGCTCCATAGATGAATAAATCCTTTCCATATGGACTGCGAGGCGGGGAGAGGTGGATAGTATCGATCCTTGGGACCACCAGTCCCTCTGACGATTTGATACTGCCATTCTCGATCGGTCGATTCACTTGTAAGAGGAGCTTCTTGCGAGCTGCGTCGGAATAGTACAGGAACTCTCCGTGACTGTTTGCGATTGACGCTCTTTTGCTGGTCAACAGCTCGTCTTTGTAGCTTGCGCTTCCGGCCATTCTCCTCCAGCCGCTCGTTACCATTTTCCATAATTGTTTAGATGGAGAGATTAGGGTATCATGAGGCAAGAGAAATCTGGGCTGTTGAAAAAGGGGGGCTCTAGTAGCCGAGATCTATTGAGTTCATAATCACTGACGGACTCTAACTGTGATTGTGACTCTGTGAACGATGGCTGGAAGGTAAGCACTAGGACAAACCCGTGGATGAGCGGGAGGGCTTCAGTCTCTGAAAGATCATCATGTGGCGGGAAGAGTTCCTGTGCTAATCCGACACGGTTCGCAAAAAGTTCCTATTTTGAGGGAATCAGCTCATCCAGAAGGACAGTATGGAATCATCGGAGGGCCTGGTGGTCTTAGGATCCATATACTCAACCGCTCCTTGTGTTGGGATGAATTTGATCGTGCCGTTGCGAGCAAGTTATTGCTTCTTCTTCCAAATCCAATCCAGACTATCCTCAACATATTTTTAGAAGAAAAACCTCTTTTTTTTTTTTTTTAATGATTTCTTTTCGGTACTTCATCTTTATTTTGCTTAACATTCTTTTCTTTGATGTTATTCCTGATAATTTGAATGACTGTCAAATACAAAGTTAAAGTAGGGAGACATCACATAAGCAAAGAAAGAAATAAAATTTGAAGATTCGATACATCTTAGACAAATGATTTTTTTTTTTTTTTTTTTTTTTGTAAAGGTTTAGACAAATTTATTTAGATTTGTAAATTTGAAAATTTTGGAAACTTGAGAGATCTTAGGAAATATGTTTTGATAATCTCGTTAAATATTAAATTAAAATATTATCCGTGGTTGGAAAATAAAATTTTATTTCAACAACTTGTATGGGCTTTCATGATTTGAGTTTAAAAGGGTTAATTAAAAAAAAAAGCATCAACTTTAGGTCGGTGGACAAATCTGGCCCAAACCTTTTTTTTTTTGCTTGTAAAAAAACACCAATTTTAGGTCGATGGACAAATTTGGCCCAA
Source organism: Eucalyptus grandis (assembly GCF_016545825.1). NCBI lineage: Eukaryota > Viridiplantae > Streptophyta > Magnoliopsida > Myrtales > Myrtaceae > Eucalyptus > Eucalyptus grandis. The sequence continues at coordinate 9,549,760 of NC_052615.1, forward strand.
ACTTTTTTGTCTCATAAAAAGTATCAACTTTAGGTCAAGTGACAACTTTGGCCCTTTTTTTTTTTTTGTTTCGAAAAAAAATCACCAACTTTCACTTAAATCCTAAATCTGGCCCCACTTTACTTAGATTCATTGATTGTCCTTACCAATAAATCCATGTGCACTTGCTGGCTAACACCATCCATTGTCTTCTTGTTTGAGCCACAGCTTGAAGAATAACAGTGAAACTGTGCCGTCTCCTATACTTCACTAGCAAGTAAAAAAATATCATGATTGAATTTCTCTGGCTAAACTTTATTGTTTTGCCATAATATGAAGCTGTAGATCACCGCTCGTCAAGAGAAACCATGGATGAGATCCACCAACCTCATGGTTAGAACCTTTTCTCTTGAAATAAGGTCAACTTCAAATAGAAAGTTAATGGTAGGGGTTAGATTTTGGGTATGAGTGAAAGTTTGTTATTTTTTATGAGACAAAACAAAAATGGGGCCAAAATTCTTACTTAACCTAAAGTTGGTGCTTTTTTTCGAGACAAAAAAAAGTTTGGGCTAGATTTGTCCCTCTACTAAAGTTTGTGCTTTTTCATGAGACAAAAAAAAAAAAAAAAATTTTTGGCCAGATTTGTCCATTGACCTAAAGTTGATACTTTTTTTATGGAATTAGCTAGAGTTTAAAATCCTCCTTTGAGATTGCAATATTCATAGAATAAACATTCTTCCTTTATTTTCCTTCCGATAAGTGGAGTGACTATCGATAAAAGTGTTGACACCTAAATTTTTACCTAATAGACTTCACATTTTATAAGTATATCAAAGTGATTTTTAGTTAACCCCAATCATGCTCGAATTTGAGTAATTGAGGGTGCAAGAAGGTAATTTTCGTCAGCCTAGAGAAATGATATATTGGAGAGAAAAGGGGATCTTTTGGTTAGTTAATTGAAAAAAAAAGTGTATTATTATTATTATTATTATTATTATTATTATTATTATTATTATTATTATTATTATTATTATTATTATTATTATTATTATTGGTCAGAAGAGTGTATCAGTAAAGGGGGTGGAAATAGCCCCTTAAAGCTATGGTCAGCACATGTTAAAATTGTGCAAAATTGATAAATTATCTTCAGAATATACTTGGACTAATGAAGGAGTGTTACTCTCGCCCATGATATGAGAAGAGGGACGGAAGAATTGTGCACTTGAGAAGAAGAAATTTTGGAAGAAAATAAATTGGAAAAGATGTGAGGATCAGCCATCTAAGGAAGGAAAAGACAAAAATAATTTCCTCATACTTGAGGTCAAGATCTCTGCAAGAAGGAAGGAGACGAATCAAGAAAGGACAAGTCACTTCTTTCCATGCCTTTCTTCGGCAAATTTGGCCATAAGGTGCTAGAGATCACGAGAGGGGATTGAGAGAATTGACTGGAAACGAAGGATTCATAGAAGGAAGCAAAATTAGAGAAGGAAACAAGTCCCAAGAGGGAAACAAAAATACTATTAACAAGATTGGCAGCTGGGAATCTCGGCATTTCATGGGCAGATCACGGCTGAAGGGCAGAGATAATCGCAGGGAATTCTCGGTGATGGATGGAAAAAAGTTCGGGCAAGATCGGAGGCCGTGATGGAATGCTTTGTTTGGATCTGGTTTGCACGCTCTTTTCCACTTCAATAGAGTGCTGGATGTCGCTGTTCATCTCATGGGCTGGCCATTCTGGACAGCAAGCGTTCCGCTCTAGTCCAGCTTCGTAGTACGCCTCGGATGGTGCCGGGTCTCTCTTGTCGATTGGTTGCCTGTTTGCGCATTATTTCTCTTGTTCGAATCATATTTAATTCAGATTCTATTTGATTTTCCAGCTTTTCGTTGTATCAGTTTTTGTTTCTTTTCAAGTGTGTACTGATGTCCTCCTTGCAGGAGACTTAAGATTTAAAGCACCTTGCGAATATCTCTTTAATTGCCTAATGTTGGACTTTTCCATGCATCCATGATTGTACACTTTGAGGAAGTAAGGCTGGCTCCTGCATCTTACTTGGCCTCCTAATTGGCCGATAATAGTTGAGTTGCAACTCCTAAAGCAAAATCTAAATCGGATAATTAATCAAGAAAACTGAATGGTGAGGCTTTGGGAGCCCGTGTTAAGCACAAGCACCACCTCGCAAGATGGATCACTTGTGCCTGCTTGATGATCCATTCAACTCTCTCTGGGTTACTCCAGGAGGGTCGTGACGAAACATATCACAGAGTCATTGTAATTAGTCGATTTATCATGCCCAAATTGAGTTGTATTAAAAGGCTTTCTAATACAAGTGCGACAATTTTCAAAGGAGGTATAATTTTAATTTTTAATTTTCTTAATGTGTTTTTATGCATGAGTTATTTTCACTTGTAGTTTCTTCACTCAAGGTCCATCCCTACTAGAAGTTGATCTAATCTATTTCTTTATTTATGAGAATAACTACATCAAAAGTTCTATAATCTGTTGAAAAAATGTAATCAAGTCCTAAAACTTTCCAAAATATAATTAAATCCTAAAATTTGTCAAAGTGGTACAAATGAGTTCATCTGTTAATTTCATCTAATGCAGCTAACAAAAAATGTTGATGTCATTTTTTTTTTCCTTAAGACACGTGGTGTAGACGCGTCATCCACTAAATGCCACATTATGCACTTCAGAAAAAGATTATAAACTAAAATATTAAAAAGTTTGATCGAGCAATCATCTTCTTGTAGAGTTTTGGCTTGACTAGTTTCCATGTAATGTCAGCTCTGGATCAAAAGAAAAAATTTGGTACCCAAGTTGTGCTACTTAGCAAGATACTAGTTCATTCATTGGGTGTCCGTGTCGCATATGGACCCACTGTCAGAAAATATTCAAACTCACTTACGGGCATCTCTCTCTCCAGTCCATGATCTCTCTCTTCACTCTTCATTCTCTGCTCTCTCTCTCCTACCGACTCGTACGACAACTCTACTCTCTTTCTCTCCCACCCGGTTCTGGATCGAGCTCTCATCTGATGAACCACACCGCCGCCTCCAGCTCCCGCCCGTGGCCTCCATCGTCACCAAATTGCTGCTCATCTTTCTCTCTCTAAAACCTTCTTTGATGACGTTCCGATCTCTCTCTTTCCCTCCCGATTCATGCAACACATTGCTATGCTCTTTTCCAGGCTGCTACGCTCTCTACCACGCCGCCACCTCTACCTTCACCTCGAAAGATACAGATTTTCCGATTTCCTCCAAAATGTGTGTAGTTTTTGCATTTGTTTATAAATTTGGGGATATATTTTGAGGGGTATTTTTTCTATATAGTGACAACTCTACTCTCTTTGGTCTGACAAATCATGCGGCTACGGCTGCCTCCTCATCTATTGCCTCCATTTAATATTTGCAAATCGCCGCTGATCTCTCCTTCAAAATTTAGTGTTTTCGTTTCTTTTATTGGAAATCAAAAAAGAGAGCTCGAAAGGTATAGATTTTCCAATTGGGATCGTTTTTAGTGGTTTTTGTTGCTAATTGAATGAATAGTTGGCAAGATTTGGGATAATTTCTTTGATAGACGTATGTTTCTACCGGCGCTATAAGTCGTCCATGTATACGTTTGCATAAACTTCTTACAATGAGAATATGGTGGGATTGTTTACTGAATTACGTTGTTTTCTTGTCGAGGCTGGCGGACCATTGTGTCTTTAGTATTTGGGTTGTTGTTAAAGTCAGATTGAATGGTGTTAAGATTTTTGTTGGTGCTTTAGGATCTGTAGGAGCTGTTTATAAGCTAAGTTGGATTTATTTGCAGTTTTTCTCAAGTTTTGTTCTTGCAATGGGTTTTTGCTTTGTTAGCATTATGGCATTTGTGCATATGTCACCTTGCGAATATCTCAACCAATGGACTGAATTACAAGAGATTGAAATCCCAGGGTTGTTTACTGAATTACGTTATTTTCTTGTCAAGGGTGGCGGATGATTTTGTTTCTAGTATTTACAAGTTTTCTCAAGTTTTGCTCCTGTTGTGAGTTTTTGCTTTGTTGGCATAATGGCATTCATGTATATGTCTTGTTATATCTCTGCCAATGGACTGTATTGCAAAAGACTGTAACGTGGGGTTGTTCACTGAATTACTTTTTTTTCTTGTTGAGGCTGAAGAGCGACTGTGTCTCTAGTGTACTTTCTAATGAATATGACTAAACATTTGTAGATGCACAAAGCTTGATAGCTACCACTTACTATAAATATCATACCTTACTACTAACTCTGCTCATTTACAAACCAGCATGATTGCGATACAATCAAAGCTATGACACTAATCACTTTTTCGAGAACATACAAAAGCTGAGAAACTACAACACAAAAGTCTTCCACGCTCTAACTTTGTTTTGCCTAATCGAGAAGCAATTGATGAGCATTTGTCCCGTCCAATAATGTGTGACTTCGGCCAATTGGTATGTGTTCCTGCAGAATCATTATATTCATCACCCCAGAATGTTGAAAAGAGTTTGATGACCCTTGAATAAAGGATATATTTTCTGAAATCGAAACTCATTCTCCTTCGAAATTTTGTGGTTGCCTTTAAAGTTTCATGAAAGTGGTGAGAGAATCAAAGCAGTGCACTTTTCGACATCACAAAGGTGAATGACCCTGTTTTTTTCTCTCTTACTAGATTTGGCATTCACTAGTTAATTGTCCTCGTTGATGTTATTGTAGCCTGTTTACATTTCTTGTCATGGTCGAACTTGTGGATGTTTAATGCTTGAATCAACTCCTTTGCTGTTTAAAATTAAGATCATATGGTAGTCACTAATTGATTGACAAAGGTTATCTCCATTTATACATTTGTAGTTTCTTTAATAGTGAATTATGAGAGATTCTTACAATCTCCGTTTATATATCTTTAAATTCATTTACACTAATATATCATTTATACCAAACGATGAATTAGATAGGATATGAAAATATCTAGCTTTATTATTGCAATTCACTAAAAAGTAGATATGATACAACAAAATATCTAAAATTCATATCATATCATGTCCTAGCTAGAAATTCAAATGAAAGGACAAGTGAAAGGGAAAAAAAAGAAGGAAATTAAGTAATTACCAGTGAGAGAGAGAGAGAGAGAGTCCTTCAAGGTAAGGGAGAGGGACTTCAATGTGTGGCGACCTCTTGAAGATGTCTTGGCATTTGGGAATAAATTTAGAGGTGTTTTCTAAAAGGCAGTGTTGGGAATATTGGATTCCTAAAAACCGGATTCGACACTAAATCGAACCCCTAAAACAAGTGTGGAAGACGAGCTCGAGAAAATTACATGTATCACCGATCCTAAGGCACATCATAGAATCGAACGTTCATTGTCAGCCACAGATTAAACACCGACGCTGATATGAGAAAGAAAAAATTGATCCCGTTCAATTCGATGACGTCAATTCACCTTGAAGGGAAGAGAGTGTCCTCTCTTTTGTTACTGTTTTTTCTTTTGGAGGGAGAGAGGGAGGAGAAATGTACGTACTGTCAAAAGGTGTGCGTTCCTCCCTCTCTTTTCCCCCTTAAATATGTCCTCTCCAAAGAACGTGTCCCTTCGGTAAAAGACGTTCCCCAAAAAGTTACAACCCTTCAACATATCCCTCCATCCATGGGCCATAATCTTGTGGGTCAAGCTTTTAGGCCTAACATGGGCGGACGGGCCAACTTAGGCCTATCACATTAATTAATAAATAAAACTATCATCTCCCACTCGCACATAATGGGCCGAACGGGATTCTCTTTATCTCTCTTCAACATTAATACCGGTGAATAATCCGTGCGACCAGCATACTTTGAGAGCTCATTGCCATACATATGTTAGGAATATATAGCAGCTCATAATGGGCATCACACTCTTAGTAGATTTAGTATGCAGTACCCTAGATCGATCGATCACATTTATATCTCTCTTGATCTTCTTTAAACAATGATATATATATATATATATATATATATATATATATATATATATATATATATATATATATATATAGTATTCACAATTATGATTATTCCAAAGATAGTCATAATTGGTCGACCAGTGAAACAAAACTACAACGTGATTCTCCAAATTCGATTTTTCTCTTTCCTTCAAACTCTCAATTTCAGTTCAGCTTGCTTTTCTAGAAATGTCCCATTATATCGAATCAACTCATGATCATTGACAACATCCTAAGATAGTAAATACTAAATAGAAATCTTGAGAATAAGTAAAAGTCATGAGGGCACTAAAATTGAAGAACTCTTTTCCTCAAGAGTCTCACACGACATAAAAGTTGAGATCAAACTTTTGCCACTCTTATTGATTGTCTCATGCATATGTAGTATGAAATACATATTATAGTAGTAACTCATTTCCCATGGAGCGTATGTCTACACATTCAATACTGTACAGATGATAGTTCAAATATACCCAATGTCTAACTTGAGTTCATGTATCTATTCATTCACAAAATTCATCAGAACTCACATCTAGCATCTTAGATAAATAAAGTAAAATATGTGAGGTATTTTACTTTCGGACATAGTACATATCATGTCCTCATCTTAATATTTAATTAAGGCGACATATATATTTTAAGCTTGAGCTCTCGATTATCACTTAGATAATAAGCTTAAAAAACCGTCTCATCTCTATTTATCACATAGTAAATAGAGGCGATTACCCATGTGAGTGAGCTAATCTTATATCTGTCAAACATACTTTCTCAACTTAATATAATACACTGAGCATTAAGATGCATAAATGTCAAACAAAGATTCATAGGCATTAATAATGAAAAACACAAGTTCATAAATGTGAACAACTCAAGGAAATTACAATATCTAGTACATCAAACTCTACGCAATCCTAGAAATTTTATATGACCACAAAACACATCTCTAGGTATTGGCTTTGTCATAGGATCTGCTACCATTCTATGCGTAGATATGTACTGTGAGTTCACATCCTTTTGTGCAACCATATCTTGGATCTTTGGTGTACGTTATAGCTGCTTGGCTATCACAGTTAACCAATAATGGATTTGCAGCTTTCTCAATAACACCTAAATGATCCAAAATTCTCTTAAGCCAAACTCTTTCTTGTACCGCTGCTGATAATGCCACGAACTCAGCTTCCATCATAGACAAGGCTATACACGTTTGCTTCTTACTGCTCCATGATATGGCGCCATTGTTCAGTAAGAAAGCAAATTCAGAGGTAGATTTTCTTTCATCTAAATCTCATCCCCAATCAACATCTGAATAGCCTTCAAGTCGTAGATCCTTTCCTTGGTAATTCAGCTTGTAATCAACAGTTCCCTTCAGATACCTTAGTATTCTCTTAACGGCTTTCCAATGTGCTTAACCTGGATTGGATTGGTATCTACTTACCATTTCAACTGCAAAACATATGTCAGGTTTTATACATATCATAGCGTATATCAAGTTCTCAACAACACTAGCATAAGGAACATGTTTCATTTGTTCCTTCTCTTGTGGAGTCCTCGGATATAGTCTATGGCTCAATCCTTCACCTTTTGCAATAGGAGTATCTATGGGTTTACAATCTTGCATACGAAATCGTTCAAGAACCTTATTTATATATGTTTCTTGCGAAAGAGATAATGACATTTTCGAACGATCTTTTGAAATCTTAACTCCAAGAATGTATGCAGTCTTACCCATATTTTTCATCTCAAAGTTGGAAGATAACCAACTTTTGATGGTATTAACAAACTCCATATTGCTTCCAGTAATTAGTATATTATCAACATATAATGATATAATCACAAATTGATCTTTGGATCTTTTGATATATACACAATGATCCTCATCAATCATTGTAAAATCATATGTCATTATAGTATTATGAAAACGTATATACCACTGTCTTGACAACTGCTTAAGACCATATATCGATTTCAAAAGTCGATATACTTTTTTTCTTCTTGGCCTTTTATAATGAAACTAACAGGTTATTCCATATATATTTTCTCATTCAATTCTCCATTGAGAAAATCAGTATTTACATCAATTTGATGTAATTCAAGATCCATACTTGCCACTATTGTCAGAATAATGCGAATCGAGATAAATATCACAATAGGAGAAAATGTTTTCTCATAATCAATTCCTTCTTATTGATTATACCCCTTCGCCACAAGGCGAGCTTTATATCTCTTTATCGAGCCATCAGCTTTACGCTTTATTTTGAGAACCCACTTGTTCCCAATAGCTTTGTGTCATTTTGGAAGATCAGCCAGTTCCCAAACATGGTTTGACTTCATTGACTCAATTTCCTCTCCTATTGCATGCATTCATTTTTCCTTACTAGGGCAACTTAAAGCCTCATGTATATTTCTTGGCTCATCCTCATCTTATGGGGCAATCATAAAAATTTCCCCTTCAATATCAAAACGTCGACGGGGAATACTTTTGCGACTTGTTCGCCGTAGGGGAGATTATACACTTTACACATCATTTCCTATTATGCTCTCACTAGGATTAGATAATGATAATGTCGTCTCATCATGTGGTTGTAATTGGGAATGAGTTGAATTTAGTTCATCACTTCTCATATTACTCCCACTTGGGCGAACTCCACTAATATCATTATCTTGATCTAATATTTCAAATATGGAGTAATTTTCACATATTTCGCCATTCTTATGAAATTCATTCTTTAAGAATGTGAGAAATTCACTTATACTCTCATTTTCCTGCTCACCTATGAACACATACTCTTTCGAGTGTTCGGAGTATCTTATGAAAATACTCTTCTTTCCTCTGGGACCTAGTTTCCCAAACTTGTAAGAAAGCTCATGAGTATAGGCAACACAACCCCATGGCTTAAGAAAACTTAAGTCCGGTTTTCTACCTGTCCATAACTCATATGGAGTGGAAGTAACTGATTTGGAAGGCACCCGGTTAAGTATATAGGCAACAGTTAACAACGCATCACTTCAAAAAGTGATAGGTAAGTTAACATACGATATCATGGACCTAACCATTTCCAATAGGTATATGTTTCTTCTCTCTGCAACACCATTTTGTTGAGGAGTATATGGAATAGACAACTGTCTTTCTATTCCTTTTTCATCACATAATTTTCTGAACTCATCATATAAATATTCTCGACCTCGATCAGATCTTAATGCTTTTATTTTCTTGTCTAATTGATTTTCTACCAAGTTCATAAATCTTTTGAAATAACTTAATGCTTCAGAGTTATGAGAAATCAAATAGACATATTTGAATTGAGTATAATCATCTATAAAAGTGATGAAATAAATAGCCTCATGCCTTCCTCTCACATTCATTGGACTACAGACGTCATAATGGATTAAATGCAGAGGAAATTCAGCTCTTTTACCTTTTCCAAATAGTTTCATTGTCATTTTCCCTACTAGGCAATGCTCACATATGGGCAAATCGACTTTTTCAATGTTGCCCAACAAGCCATCTTTGGCTAGTCTATTAATACGTTGTTGGCCAATATGACCAAGTCTAACATGCCACACATTCACATAATTATCATATGAATTAGGAAACGTGAGAATGGAATAACAAACATTTGCATTAAAATAGTTAATATCTAATACAATGAAACCATCCAGAAAATAACCACAACCATAGGAATTTGTATCCAAAAACAAATCCACACATCTATTATGGAAGTTCATATTAAAACCTAGTTTGACCAACACTAAAATAGACACTAAATTCTGACGAATCTTCTGAGCATACAATACGTTATGTAGGAACAAAGTGCGTCCACCACGCATGTTCAGTTGGTAGGTGCCAATTCCTTTTACTTCAACTCTAGAGTTGTTTCTCACATAGATCCATTTAGTTCTAGTTGGTACTCGTCAAAATTTTACGAAGGATCCTCTATCCTTCGCTACATGATCTGTTGCTCATGAATCTATAGTCCACAAAGGATTAGACTCAGTCAAGAATACATAACTTGATACATAGACAAAGTTCTTAAAAGCACAAGGGGTGTTATACATTCTTTGGCTCGCGACAATCGCGAGCATAGTGACCCTTCTTGTCACAATTGTAACACTTCACCCTTATCAGCTTCTTCATTCGAGGACACTTTCCTCTTTCATGTTGGTCAACCTTTGGTTTCTTCCCTGAAGCACTTGGTCCCTTGCCTTTCCACATCTTGAACCAATTAGGACGCTTGCGCTTGGAGCCCGAAGCTCCATTTGAGCTAGAACCAGCGTTATATATTTGAGTTTCCAGCTTAGCCGCCAAGAGGCGGTCCTCTTCCAGCTCAAAATGGCGCATTGCATCCTCAAAGACTTTGATATTCTCATTGTGGGTCAGGTGCACCTTCATATGCTCCCAACTTTGAGGCAAGGAACGGATCACTGCTTGCACTTGCTGCTCATTAGTTAGGACATGGCCAGCATCCTTCAGCTCATTCATCATGTTTGACATCTTTCTCAAGTGTTGCTCCATGGTTTGACCATGAGGCTTCTTGTAAGAGTCAAACCTAATAGTGAGCTGCCTCAGTTTGGTCACCGAAGTATGACCAAATCTTGTTGCCAACGCTTCCCACATTTCCTTGGCATTCACAAAACACCTGAACTCTCGCATGACATCATTTTCCATGTTACTCAGCAACGTAATGCGAGCAAGAGAGTTCTTCCTTTTCCATGCAGCAAATGCATCCTTATCTCTCTTGTGTTGTGTAGTGTTCCCATCTTCAGACTCTTCCATGGTTAGGTTAAGAGCTTCTAGTGCCTCTTGCTCTTCTAGCACATATTGAATTTTCATGTGCCAGATTTCATAGTTGTCGCCATTGAACTTTTCACATTTGTTCAACTCGGCAACTATGCTATTTGTGGCTGAAGCCATTGATCTGAACAAATCATATATATATGCATGAATAATTAATGCCTATTATTTACGCATCCATTTTACACAAATCCATCATATTAATGAACAATTTCAAGTAATGTTTCAGAATCAAAAGGTTACTATGTTTCCAATCATCCTCCAAAAAATCCTAACTTAAAACTATCATCAATATAATTGTCTTATGCAAAAATAAATTCTATGAAGCTACTAAAAACTTCTATGAACTACCCACGGCAGCCAACAATAACAGAAAGTAAATAATATTTGACATCCAATAGAATAATAATGCTTTTACATAATACAACTTATATATCAGTTGCTACATCAACAACAACCAAGTAGTAAAACGTTTACATAAGGTATCCATAAAGTATACTAAAAGAAAGATAGCTCGAAATATCTAAACCTAAGTCAATATATGAACTGGGAAAGCTTCTTTTTTGTTCAATTTCATGATTTTTTTTTTTTTGGTAACAATCAGGTAATAATCATCTATAAAAGCCATCACCTATATAAAGCGGCTTTGTTGACATCCCATATGCGATTCAACACTCCTGGCCATTCTGGTGGAAGAGTGTTCATGAAAAATCGCATCATCTCAGACTGTGGCATGGGACGACCATTCCATATGACATTTTGAATTTTCTCGTTGACTTCAAGAACATGATCTATTATGTCCTCGCTCTCCCATCAATAATTATTCAAATCGTCTATCAACCTTGAAAGTCTTTTCTTTTGTTCGTCGGTAATTGCACGAATATGTGTGTACAACTTAAGGGGAGGCACTGTTCCTGTAACAAATGCAGAACAAAAAGGGATTACATATAATCCACATAAACATAATTGAAAAAGAAACACATTATTTTCCTTTTTTTTTAGTCAACGGTCAAAATCAACGGTTAACAGTCAACGGTCGTCAACGGTCAACCGTCAGTTGGGTCGAGGTCAACCGGGCCGGGTCGAACGGACCAACTCGGCACATGCGGCACGTGTGTGCAGCTGACGTCACGATGACGTTAGCTGGCGGTGCCGTGCACGCGCCATCGACACCCCCGCGCACGTCCATCGTAGGTGCGCGTGTGCGACGCATGTGCTTGCGTCTTTGAATCGGCACGTGTGTGCAACTAACGTCACGATGACGCCGGTTCGTTCTGGCTGCACGTGGGGGCACATTCGGAGGCCTACGGCGGTGATCCGCCACTCATCTTGCTTGTTTCGACGAGACCTTTGACCCTACGTTATCAGAAACTGATTTCGACTTACAGAAAATCGAAAAAACGGATGTACAGTGCTCGGGTGTCGGCCGATTTTTCACAAAAATTCTATAAAAAATCATTCACAAACATGAAAAAGGGATCGGGAAAACATGAAAAGGGATCGGGAAACATGAACAATGGCTTTGATACCAATGTCAGGATTATCGGATTCCCAAAAATCGGATTCCACATTAAATCGAACCCCTAAAACAAGTGTGGAAGACGAGCCCGGGAAAATCACATGTATCACCGATTCTAAGGCACATCACAGAATCGAATGTACCTTGTTAGCCACAGATTAAACATGGACGCTGATATGAGGAAGAAAAAATTGATCCCGTTCGATTGGATGACGTCAATTCACCTTGAAGGGAAGAGAGTGTTGTCTCTTTTGTTATTGTTTTTTCTTTTGGAGGGAGAGATGGAGAGAGGGAGGAGGAACGTACGTACTATCAAAAGATGCGTTCCTCCTTCTCTTTTCCCCCTTAAATACGTCCTCTCCAAAGGATGTGTCTGTTCGGTAAAAGACGTTCCCCCAAAAGTTACAACCCTTCAACATATCCCTCCATCCATGGGCTCTAATCTTGTGGGCTAGGCTTTTAGGTCCAACATGGGCGGACGGGCCAACTTAGGCCCATCACATTAATTAATAAATAAAACCATCAGGCGGGCCAAGTGATCCATCGATTAAAAGTGAGTTCTCCCAAGACCATACTTCGAGCAACATTGGATTTTATTTTAGTTCTTTTAACCTAAAGATTTTTAGGAGTCACCACTAGCCCTTCGGAGTCCGCTGGGAAAACCAAACAATACGTGCAAGGTTCATCTTGTTTCCAATGCAACCAAGAGATTTTAGTTTTGAGAACTTGATTATGCTAGTATCTATTAGCGCTTTTTTGGTATTGCTAACTTGGAAGATTGATTATCCATGTGATCATTATTTCTTTTTATCAATTATGATCCAAAAGGTGTTAACATTGCTAAAGTGATCATGTAAATTCCCTTGAAAGGTTTATTATGGTCCTAAACTAGCCCTAACCATTCTAGAAATAAAAATAACAAACAATTTGTTGAATGTGATAGGAAACAACCGATTGTTGAAAGCTCTAAGTAAAGGTATGGAAAAATGAAAACTCAATATTTGTTCAGGCAAAAAATATATATGGCCATTTATAGAGCCTTGGAACAGGATCCAGTGAACTAAATGGGAATTTCAATATGCATAAAATTATTCTAAATGCGAGAAACTATACTAAATAATTCCCACCTACGCAAAATGGATTATTTACAAGAGTGGTCATTTATAAATACTAAGCATGGACCAACTCAGCACATGAATATTGCATTAATCAAATTTGAAATCAACTTTTTCAAGATTGAAATTTGGTTTGGGCATTTTGTCAAACACTCGTAGATTGGTGAAAGTGAAAAAGATTATCTATTAGGAGTTCAGAGAAAAAAAAAACTACGACCAATAAAGCTATTGAAATCTACACGTGACTTATTCGATATGTTCAAATCGTTGTGCTCGAGAAAATGCTTTGATATTGAAAGGCAACGCAACAAAAACAAGAGGAGAAATGTCACATTTGATGTACTGATGAATTTGTCAAGTGGGTCCCCCTTTTCTGTGTTTTTTTTAGGAAAAGACCAAATGAACGGAGAAACAAGGTTGGGCGACCAAGAAAACTAGCAACCTTAGCTGCAGACTAACATTAGTCTTTGAAATAGATAAAGGCACGCCTTATGCGTACGAAACATCAAAATCAAATGCAAAATAACAAAAAGTCAAGTAGAGAGAAAATTATCGATAAGAAATGAAAAGCTGTAAATTTTCTTCTTTGATTAGAGAAAATTTCTTTAATTCAAACTTTTGACTAGCGGTTTAAAAAAAAATATGGACATAAGTTCCGTCCAATCATAGATGAAGCACACGGGGTGCACTAAAGAACATGTGGAACTTGTAAAATTGATATGGTCGTGTGTATTCCAAGGTATATATTAGCTCTTGCATTGTAGGTTTTAGAATTAGAAATTTCGGAGTAGGTATTAAGGTTTGACGTCGTAATATACCATGCGCCCTTCTGATACCCCTAGTTTCGCTACGTCTACAATCAGTAGAGCGGAATAGGTTTTCGTGTCTGAACTCGCAAATTTGCATGTCCAGTAGAAGTCAAATCCGAAAGGTAGCCCACATGGGCCATGCCCCCCTAAAGAATTAGGGAAAGCCTTTTATCCATAAGCGGGCTTGTATCAATTGGGTTGGAAAAAAATTAGCGTAAGCTTTAGAATTTGTTGATTTGGGAATCTTAGATTTTTAAAACTTTCAATTCTTGCAATTACATTCTAAAACTTATTTAATTCATGCAATTGAGTTCTCTACATAACTCTGTCAATTTTAAATGAATAGAAACGTCACACGTTTCTTTTTCATTATTACTTTTCAATCTACGTGGTTATTTTATTCATTTTTGAAGCCACATTTAAAAAAATTTAAAAATGAAAACTGAAATTAAAAACTCGTCCTAAATTTTATTATTTTTTTTACTTTTTTATTTTAATTATTTTAGTTTATTTCCTTACAGATTTAGTTTTAATTTACTTTCAGCTTTTAATTTTACCATATTTTTTTTAATTTTATTTTTTTAATATTTATTTGATATGGCACCTAATGTCATTGATGTCTTCAGAGAAATCCATCACAACTTTAATGACTGCATAAGAATAAAAAATCAATTAAAGAAGTCATGTGGCATTTTATATCCATGGAGTTAACAAGACTTAAATGGACGAAATTTACAATTTTTATGACTTAAAATGAACAGTTTCAGAATTCCAGTACACGGAGTTAACATGGTCTAGAACTCGCGTGGAAATTACGCTAGTAACGGTTCAAGCGTGTGAAAAATTTGGCTCATGACCCCAGGCCATTTCCTTTATAAGCTCCATTTCACGGTGCTAAGGTATAGATGAATAAATCCTTTTCACATAGCGAGGCGGCCAAGCAAGAAGGTGGCGACTTTAGCAGCAACGCCATCAGATTCCTCCCAAGAGAAGGAGCACAGTGGATAGCATCAATCCTTGGGACCACCAGTCCCTCGAGTGATTTGATACTGCCCTTCTCGATCGGTTGATTCACTCGAGAGAGGAACTTTCTTGCGAGCTGCGTTAGAATAGTAGAGGAACTCTTCGCGTCTTTCTTCCATTGACACTGTTTTGCTGGTCGCCGGTTTGTCCCGCAGCTTGTGCCGCCCGTTACCGTTGTCCATAATTGCTTAGATAGAGAGATTCGCGTTTTATGAGGCAAGTGAAATCTTAGCTATTGAATAGGAGAGCTCCAATAGCCGAGATCTGTTAAATTCATCATCACCGACGTACTCTAACTGTGACTGTGTGAACGACGGCCAGAGGAGAATGGCTGGAACGCAAGCATGAGGACGAACTGGTGGACGAGCGGGAGGGCTTCAATCTCTAAAACACCATTTTATGGCGTGAAGAGTTCCTGAACAATTTCGATGCGGCGCGCAAGAAGTTCGAGGGAATCGGCTTATTGAGAAGGGCAATATGGAATTACTGGAGGGCCTGGTGGTCTCAGGATCCATATGACTCAACCGCTCCTTGTGTCGGAACAAATTTGATCGCGCCGTTGTGAGCAAGTTATTGCATTTTCGGCCAATCCATTCCAGCCTATCCTCAACACACTTTTAGAAGAAAAATCTCATTTCACATAGTTATTTTATGATTTCTTTTCGGTACTTTATTTTGCTCAACATTCTTCTTTTTAATGTTTTTTCCTGATAATTTGGATGACTTTCAACTACAAAGCTAAATTAGTGAGACATTACATAAGTAAAGAAACAGATAAAATTTTAGGATTCGATACATCTTAGATAAAAGAATTTAGACTTTGTAAATTTGAAAGATTGGAAATTTGAGAGATTATAGGACCTGCTTTTGATGACTCATTAAATATTAAATTACAATTTTATCCATGGTTGGAAAATAAAAATTCATTTCAACACCTTGTATGGGTTTCAATGATTTGAGCTTGAAATTCTCCTTTGAGTTTGCATTATTCATAGGATAAACATTCTTCTTCTTCTTTGTTTTTTTAATAAGTGGAGTGATTATCATATTAAAGTGTTACACGCATAAATTTTTACCTAATGGACTTCACATTTCATAAGTAGGTAAAAGTGATTTTTGGTTGGCCTAGAGAAATAATAAATGGGAGAGAAAGGGGTATTTTGGTTTTTTTTTTTTTTTTTTTTTTGGTGGTCAAAACAAATGACATTCATATATGAGATTGTTGGGAAAGTGCCAAAAAAGTCCTAAACCTTTTGTTTTTGTGCCGATTTAGTTCTAAACCTTTTATTGGTGCCGATTTAGTCATAAACATTTTTAGGTTGTGCCAATTCAGTTATTTTCGGTCAATTTTGGCTGGATTTTGCTGACTGGACGCCGGCCGGCTAACGTGGCCTAATCGGCGCCGACATGGACAATTTTTAAATATTTTAATATTTTAATATTTTTTTTTTTCAATTTTTTTTAATTTTTTTTTTTTCTTTTTCTTTTCCTCTTCTTCCTCCGGCCCGGTCGCCGAACCTCGGCGACCGGCTAGCGAGGTCGAGGGCGAGCCTCGCCAGCTCGTCGGATTTGGCGAGTGAGGGGGTTTGAGCAAGGGGAGAGAGTCGGAGGGGTAGACCGCCAGCCACTAAACTTGAGCCGCGACCGTCGCCCTATGGCCGTGCCTGGTTTCAAGCACTGAAGCTCTGATAGGCCTCGGTCCTTTTGTGCCTTGCATTGGTCGGACCGGGCTAGAGCTTGCGATCGTTTGTCACACAAGCTCCATCCTCGACCTTCCTTTGTTTGTTGTGCACATCTTGGATTGAGAGAGAGAGAGAGAGAGAGAGAGAGGGAGATTCGAGAGGGGGGGAGGGAGGGAGGGAGGGAGGGAGGGAGGGAGGGAGGGAGAGAGAGAGAGAGAGAGAGAGAGAGAGAGTCCTCTCCCGGCCAAGCCGAGGAAACCCTAGCCACGTGAGACCACCGTCGCAACGCTGCTGCTCAATGTCGTCCACCGCTACTTGTCGCTTCGCCGACCCGCCGCCATATTCAACGAGGGTGAGCCTTGCCACCCACGCCTCGGGCAGCCTCGCAGGGCGGCAAGCCTCACGGCCCCATGTGAGGCCGCTCGAGCGCTTGCCGACCCGCTGCCATATTCCGCGAGGGTGAGCCTTGCCACCCACGCCTCGAGGGCAGCCTCGCACCGGGCAGGCAAGCCTCGCGGCCCCATGTGAGGCCGCCCTTGCGGCCACTGGCAAGGTGGCTGGCAAGGTCGAGGTCAACCTCGCCGATTGTTGCCTATAGCTGGTCACCAAGGTTTGGCAATCAGCTAAAGGAAGAAGAGGAGAAGAAAAAAAGAAAAAAGAAAAAAAATTCAAAAATATTAAAATATTATTAAAAGTTGTCCATGTTAGCGCCAATCAAGCCACGTCAGTTGGCCGATGTCTAGTCAACAAAATCCGGCCAAAATTGGCCAAAATGACTAAATTGGCACAACCTAAAAAGGTTTAGGACTAAATCGGCACAAAAAAAATGTTTAGAACTAAATTGGCACAAAGACAAAAGGTTTAGGACTTTTTTGGAACTTTTCCCTAAGATTGTTACTTGAGAGGTGCATAGGAGGCTCCAAACCTAACACATCTTGAATAACTGGAGAACAAAGCAAAGCCTATAAAGCATATAATAAAGCATAATTTGCAGCTAGGGGCACAATCTTTTTCCTAAAGAACATATCTCACACCGTAAACGATTGATAGATGATCACTATATCCAATGATGAGTTCACATTGATCTCCCACTTCATTTGTAGCAGTTTGCGGTGCGCATCTAGGTGCAACATCCTCATCACTAATGCCATGTAGAAACACTATATCAAAATGTTAAAAGAACATAAGTGAGAGGTGAAATATCTATAAAGAGCTCTTAGATCTATATTTAGATCTAATTCGAGAAAGTAAGATCCCCAAAAGTTGAGCTAAATGTAACTCAAGAGAGGAGCATGGCCTAATCTCGAAGAGGTTATGGAGCCACATCATAATTATCCTCCGCAATTGTTGTCGATTGGATGGATGGCCAAATTAGCCTCCACATTCAACCAAGATCAGTTGCAGAAATTTATTCACACACACAAACTCCTCGAATAGATGGAGAGAGAAAAGAAAGATATAAATTTTCAAAAGAAGGAAGAGCGAGACAGAAAGGAAAGGGGGAGGGGGAGGTGGTGGCTTCAAGGAAAATGGAAATCTTAACCTAGGGTTTAGAGAGGCAGGTCTTTGTTTGGCAAGTGGACAGATTAAGGGGTATTATGGATAGGTAATTGAAAAATGAGTGTATTAGATATATTTATGTTTTAGTTGAGGGGGTGGAAATAGCGCATCTTAAACTTTTGGTCAGCACATGTTAAAATTGTGTGAAATTGAGTAAATATCTTTAGAATTTATTTGGAGTAATGAAGGAGTATACTCTTGCCCATGATATGAGAAAAGTGACTGATGAGGTGTGCGCTGGGGAAGAAGAAATTTTGGAAGCAAATCGATTGGAAAACAAGTGAGGACCCGGCCATCTAAGGAAGGAAAAGATAGAAATCACTTCCTTGTACTTGAGGTCAAGATCTCTGCAAGTAGGAAGGAGCCGAATTAAGAAAGGAAAAAGTCACTTCTTTCCACGCCTTTCTTCGGCAAATTTCGGCCCTAAGGTGCCAGAGATCTCCAAAGGGGATCGAGGGAATTGACTGGAAATAAAGGATTCAAAGAAGGAAACAAAATTGAGAAGGAAGCAAGTCCAAGAGGGTAACAAACATTCTTTAAATTGAGCAGGGGATAGGATTGGAGGCCTCTTGATTATTTCCTAAATTGAGGGATTCTGTTTTCCCACAATTCATACGGTTTTTCCTAAGACATAGAAACACACTTCCTTATACGCGAGGGCATACAATATCAGAAGCTTCGCCTCAATCCTGGCTCTCCTCCTACACTCATGCATTCTCAAATGCCGATTGAGCAGGGAATAAGTACTGCAATAAATCAATCTCATATCATGGTTTACAAGGAAACAATGGTCCGTTGTTCGTTCCTCCACAGAATCCCAAGATCGAGTTGTTGCTACCACAATCTCAGAGTTAGCAATTGACGCAATCTTCATGGACAACCAAACTATACGAGGATTGTCTTTGCCACAATCAAACAAGTGGCGCTTATCGTTGTAACTTGCGCTTCTGGCCGCTCATTATCAATTTCCATCGTTGTTAGATGGCATGATCATTGAAAGCTCCTGGTTGTGTGTGTCAAGAGAAATCTCAGCCGTTGAATCACGTGGGGACCAATTATTGAGATCCAATGAGTTCGTAATGGAAACTGTAAAGCCAACCTAACTCTCTGTACTCTTCATTTTCAGTTAACCGCTCTCTCTACAATCTATCTCCGTTCTTCATCTCTGAAGGACTCTAAACCCGACCTTGACTCCGTGAATGACTAAAACGGAGCAAGGCTGAAAGCGCAAGATGTGTCGTGGCGCGAAAAATTCCAGACTATTCTGACACAACTCAGAAGAAGTTCCTCTTTCAAGTGAATCAGCTAATTCTTAAGGGCATTATCAAATCACTGGAGGGCCTGATAGTCTCGAGGATCGGTATTATCAACTGCTGCTTCTCTTGGGACGAATCTGATGACGTGGCTGCTAAAGTGCTGTCTACTTGCTCACCCGCCTCGCAAGCAATCTAGACTACCAATTTCACATAGTTAGAGTCCGTTCGTTTCACAGAAAATAGGCCATTTCCGAAAATTTTTCCCATAAGTCATTTCCAGGAAAATGATAATATTTTTTGATGTTTGGCTAAAACTTGAAAATGTTTCAGAAAATATTTTTCGGTGTTCAGTAAGGAAAATATTTTCTAAAACTTCACCACTTAGGCATGCATCATTTATCAACCTATAAATCTATCAAATATAAACTTGCTTTTAAATCCAGGCAAACTTATTTTATATCTTTGTTCCCTCATTGTTGCCAAGCGATCATCTACTAAAAAAAAAAATGTTCTTATGGATTTTAAAAAGAAGCAAAACATGTACAACCCTCATGAGAAGTTTGTATGGATTTTAAAAAGAAGCAAAGCATGTACAACCCTCATGAGAATCTTTCAGTTGAGTGGTCTGTTCTCTCCCTGTGTCTTTTGTATTCTAATAAACAAAAAGAAAAAAAAAAAAACAAAGTATGTGGAGTCCTTTGCTTGAGCAATGTACAACTGTAGGGTAGAATAAATAAAGAAAAGAATAAACAAGAGTGCAGAGCGCGAGCTTGAGATCGAGGGGCTCGAGATTTGCCTGGCAACGGTCGACGACTAACCAAGAAAGAAGAAGATAGGAAACAAAGAAAAGAAATAGAAAAGAAAAATGAAATTAAAAATAATTCGAATTAAAAAAGAAAAAGAAAATTAAAAAATAATTTGAACAAAAAAAGAAAAGAAGAAAAAGAAAGGGGAGGATGAAGTGAGGATATGTAGAGGTGTGAGATAAGAGAGATCAAGTGAGGAAAATATTTTACATTTTTCAAAAGTGGAAAACATTTTCCCTTAATTTTGCCCAAGGAATTTATTTTTTTGTGAAATGAATGCCGGAAAATTTGAAAAACATTTTCCCGGAAAAAAAAGATTTTCCGCAAACGAACGAGCCTTAATTTATGAGTTCTTTTTGTACTTTGTCCTCGCTAGGTGAATACATAACATAAATGTAATAAAAAAAACCAAATCAAGCATCGTATCCATGACTTTATTGTTTATTTTTCTTAATATTCTTCTCTTTAATATTATTCCTGATTAACTGGTTAACTAACAAATACAAAACTAAAGTAGTGAAAAATTACATAAGTGCATAAAGAAGTAATACATGCATTTGTTTGGGGGAATTTCATGATAAAGGAAATTACTTTTCAAGAAATCATTTTTCAGTAAAATGGATAGTTTTTCTTTATTTGGTATTATATGATCGAAAACATTTTTTGATATTTGGATCTTATTTGGAAAATGATTTCAATTTCATGACGTTATCTTAAGCACAAAAGAAAATATGGAATCGCTATCTTGCACCTTATACCTTAGAAACCTAAAATTTTAAATAATTTTCTATTTTTATTTTATTTTTTCCTTTTCTTTTTCCATCAAACATGCTAGTTCCTAGGTCTTGACAACAGCCGGTGACTGGCTACAAGCGAGGCTAAAGCTCGCTAGCCTCAAGCAAGGTCGAGCCTCATTTGTGGCTTGTCTCCTACCTTGGGGTAGGCTTGAGCTCGGCAGGATCTGGCGACCTTGATCTCAACCTCATCGATTGTCGCCAAGGCCCAATGATCGGTGGATGGAGAAGGAAAAAGGAAAAAAAAAGAAAAAGAAAGAAAAGATAAAATAAATTTTTAAAAAATTTGAGAGGTTGGAAAGTGTTTTCATTATAAAATAAATCATTAAAATATTCAAGAGCTTGGAAAGTGCTTACACTTCTTTAAATTTAGGAATTTACTTTTCTAATTTTATGCATGAATATTTTTGTTGATCGGAAAGTGTTTTCATTGATTAGTCATTTTTGATGAACCAAATAGGTGAAAGCCTAGAAAACTAATCCATAAGTACTTTCACTCAAACTAACGCACACTAAATTTGAAGGTTTGATACATCTTAAACAAATTAATTTAACTTTGCAAATTTAAAAATTTTGGAAATTTAAAGAGATTTAAGGAACTACATTTTGAGAAATTTTTTTGAATAATCTTTTTGAAAGAAATATGGTGAAGCAAAGGTACTCTAGAACCTGTGAAACTAACAAGTTCAAGGGGAAAATACTATAAAGGTCCTAAAACTATTGTATTGATACTAATTTAATTCTAAATATTTTCATATTTGTACTTGTTGAGTCTATCCAGCTAATTTATGTCCTAAATTACTAACATGGACACCAATCATCTTACCTGGTACGATCGGTGTTAATGTGGACATTTTAATATATTTTTAATTATTTTTTAAAATTTTAAAATTTTTGAATATTTTCCTCTTTTTTTTTTTTTTTTTTTCCCTTTTCTTCCTCATTTTCCTCCACCCATCTCTAGTTGTAGATCGCCAACTACAATTGAGGATTGGGAAGCCCTTGCTGACCTCTAGCAAGGGCCAGCCTAGCTTAGACAAGGCCCCTTGCCAACGCCAAAGATTGGTGAGGTCTAGTGAGGGCAAGCCTTGCCGGCCTCACTTAAATGAGGCCCCTTGCCATTCGGATGAGGCCACCCTTGTCGCAAGGTCTGCTTATCAGATCTGGCAAGGGGTGGTCTCACTAGCCTCTTGGTGAGGGGCCTCATCTAAGCAAAGCTGGCCATCGCCAAAGGCTGGTGATGGTTGGGTGATTAGATTTGGCAAGGGTTGGTCTCACCTACCCTTTGTCCTTGTTAGCAATTGATGACCTCTATTGATCGAAAGCTGGTGGAGAAAATAAGGAAAAAGAAAAAGAAAGGAAAAAAAAAAAGAAAAGAAGGAAAAGAAAAGGAAAAATTAATAAAAAAATTCAAAAAAGTAATAAGTTATTATAGAAAAATATCCGCATCAATGCCGATCATGTTCACGTCAACACCAAGCATGCCATATAGGACAACCATTGTCCAAGTAATTTCCGGCATAAATTGATTGGATTGACTCAATTGGTACTAATGTGAAAAGATTTAGTACTAAATTAGTCTAGTTGAAAGGTTTAAGATTGAATTTATATCAATATAATAGGATTATGACTCTTTTTTAGTACTTTTTTCATATTCGAGAGAGGTTTTATAAGCCTACGGAGTAGGATCTAGAATCCAAAAAATTAGTATAAGCCTATAAAATAGGTTTCAGGGTGGGGCAAATACCCCATGCACCCAAGAACTTACACACCCTTAATATGTCCCTCTTAATTAAATGCGGTGTTTAATTTATGGACATTAGGTTGTTTCCAAAACTATTGAAACTTGTCGAGGCATCATGGAAAGCAGCCCAAGGTGTTCGAGACTTTCATAACAGAACATATCGCATTTTCCTCCATTCACTATTGGACAAAGTTTCGTTTAACAAAGCTTCTAACTGATTGAATTTTAAAATTGGACACCATCCGCTTGCAAAATTAACTGAAGTAAGTATAGGTGATTTTGATGTTTATAGATAAGATTTTGTAAATCTAAAAGAATCAAACCCTGCCTTCACCGTGTGTGCTGTTTGAGTGAGCATTCAAATGGATTTGACCAAAAAAAGTTGGGAGTTGCCCAAAATAAATTGATAGATGTATCAGAAAGATTAATAAAAAAGAACTGCAAAATTCAATTTCGTTACTCAATTTCCTTTTCCACTAAACTTATCTTAATAAAATTCTTACATTCGATTTATTTACGGAATCTCTCTCGTGATGATTGCTTAGGCAAATCTATAAGCGAAGCACTTTCTCCTTCCACTGGGCCGGTGGGTTCAGTGGTTTGGGCCGAGAATTGATGGACCAAGATTCGGTTTATCCTTGCAGCTACAACTGCTCAGTCCATATCTGGCCTTTTTAAAGCCCGTTTTTATGATGGGCTATAATGGACACTCTTTTTCGTAGGTTTGACAAAAGGGATAAGGGGTATTGTCGGCCCAATTTCTTTGTCTTTTTTCTTTTTAAACTAATTTTAAGTGTAGTTTCATTTCTATTCCATTTTTTTGTTTAAAAAAAATTATCAAGTTTTACTTGAGAGAGAGAGAGAGAGAGGAATAAATCATTGGGGGTGAAAAAAGTATTGCCCTTGAAAAATTGTCAAAAGTTTTAGGACTAAATCAATTAAATTGAAAATTTTAAAATTGAATTAACTGTTGTGCAATAGATTTATGATTTTTTTAGATAATTTTCTCGGTACTTTAGAGTAAGCTTAAGAGGTTAAAAGGAAAAAAAGAAAAGAGAAAAAAAGATGGATTAAGATCATAATCATCACACTTCTCTTATATTTCCTTCATCCCCACATCCACTATATCTCACAATCACTCCCATCCCCACTCCATGTCCACTAACATTCCACCATCACCGACTGCACGCCCACCTATCTTTGATCACACGCATCAACTATGCACCTTCAGGTTGCTTACGTTCATCATCATTCATCATCTCATGAGCACTTAGGAATCCACTCACCTGCGCTAGCCTTCCAGTTTTATTTGCTTTATTGTTGATTGAGTCAATTTTAATATCTTGAGCATTTATGCACAAAAGTCTAGATGCATGTTAGGGAATAAAAATAAAAGGTCGCACAAAATACATTTTTATTTAAAAGAGAAAAAGTACTGACAGTGGTGTTTGATAAATTTAGCATACTAAGTCTTCAAATCCATGAATCTCTGGTTTGTAGAAGTAAGATGGGCTCCCATGTCCTACTTGGCTCCTAATTGGCCTAGAATATTTCAATGTCAACTCTAATATAAATTTGATAAATAATTAATGAGAAACTAAGTTGCAATTATTAGGGTCTAGGAGAGGATGTACTTACACAAGTGCCACATTGCAAGAGGGATTGTTTGCTCCCGCTTAATAATCTGCAACTTCCCTTGGGGATCTTACGTCTCTGGATGGTCATGACAATAGCTACCATACACCTAAATTTTTATCAAGAATAATGTAAGATAGTTCAAGTAAAGTTTGTAAAATGTAACTTACAATGATATAGATTTTTAAATATTGGACGAGAACGTTGTTCAAAAAGTTCAAAACCTATTGTATGATAGCCCATTCAATTCCAAATTTTTTAATTTGACTAATTTAGTCTTAAATCTTTTGATAATTTGTTAATGCAGTTATTCTAGCCAAAATTGGCTAGAAATTGTCGACTAGCCACTAGCTGTCTTACATGGCGTAGTCGGTGTGGATGTGAATGTATTTTTACAAGTTTTTTTTTTTAACATTATATGATCTTATAATATATGTTTTATTCCTTTTCTTTTCTTTTCTTTTCTTTTTAGTGTTTATCTTCCTGAAAGGGCCATTGGAGGTCGCTGAAGGCTTGACATCAGGTGGAGGGTTTGAGATTTTTTTTTTTCCTTTTTACACGCAAATTTCCTTTATAAGTGTAGTTTTTTTTTTCAAACAACATTTAATCAAAGTTACTTAAAGTTACTTTTCAACGTACTTTCAAATTACAACTTGCAAAACACTTTTGTATTTCAAAAAGAATCTTTTATCCTAAGTTTTCTGCATTTCACCAAAGGCCTTTTGTATTCTTGTATTACTCGATTAGAGAATTCCGTTACTCCTTCATTTTCCTCCTTTCGTATTAAACGCTTGGTGCAGTGCCTCTCTTTGAATCCTCTCTTATTGCTTGTATTTTTATTATTGCTATCGTTAGTGGTTGTCCTTGTCGATCCTCTTCATATTTCACCAAGGCAATAAAAGTGCTTTTCCCTAGAAAGAAACAAAATATAATGCTTATTATAAGGGTGTTGGGAGATTTTATTAGACATTGCGAACTATTTTAAAAATTTAAACTGTTAGACAAAAGCATCATTTAATTTACAAATAGTCTAATACTTAACCTTTATGCTTAACTTCGATTGTGGCCTATGCCAATGCGAGGGCTAAGTTGAAGGACTCTATCCAATGTTTCTAGTCATGATCAATTTGCTAATTCGCTCACCTGGCCATGACTGAGGTCTCGTCTCTTTTTCCTTTGTTCCAAGACACATACTCTATATTGCAGATTGTATTGGAAAGAATATTTCATCCTCTCAAACACAAATTATCAAGCCCACAAATCTAGGTTCATTGTGGATCTGCCAAATACATGAAAAAGAAATATGCGTTGTCTGTGTTAATGATTCAACCTTTATGTGCAAACCTACCTATACCAGCATTGTCTATGCTGCACCCATCATTTTAGTTGTAGATTATGTTGGAATATAATACGCAGAAACGATAGGATTTTGCAATTTACATCAACGTGAAATCACCAGAGAAATAAATGAGAAATAATAAGGACATTAAAAATTTATGTGGTTCGGTTTGAATATCAGTATCTGCGTCCACGGGGAGAGCCAATAGTAAATAATATACTATATTTAGAGAATCAAAGTTTACAATTACATACTCGAGTGTTTCCCACACTTAAATTTAAGCTCAAACCCAAAGTGTTTATAAATAAATAACTCACTTGAACATAAACTCACTGTACAAAATTATCACGCATGTTCAAGCTCAAACAAACGCTCTATGTATGCCAAAATCAAGAACTCCAGCATTCGTCTTTGGTCCATGTATATACGGCTTCGAGTTCTTGTTCAAGGCTTTGCACGGCTTCTTGCGGCTCTCAAGTCTTGCAGCTCCACAGGTTTTTTTTCTTTGTGCGGCACTCACCTCCTTAAAGGAATAAAAAACGTAGGTGTCCTATGTGTGTGTCCAAAGTAAAACATTTAACCTTGGGCCCACTACTTTAACAAAACCCACGCCTACAAGGACTCTACTTCTATAAAGGGAGTTTCCTTCCTTTCTTTTTATCCCCCTTAAAGATAAATAGATAAAATAAAATAGTGTGCCCCTTTTTTTGTCTTCTAGTGACAAAACATATCTTCCTTTCTTCTTTTGCACATAGAGAAGAAAGTCCGAAGAAATTGCTTCTTCATCCAATTGCTAAACCGTTTAGGAAATCTTTCTCAACAAATTCGGTTTAACAGTCATTATTCGAATTCAAACTTAAGACATTAATTTAATAATTTTCCACTTTGACTCAACGTTTGAAGTCAAGTTATAGTATTCATAATCCATGCCGCTCTCCTAACTTCCCGACGGACGCTCACTCTTCACAACGCCAATATAGCTCAAGTAGAGCTTGAGCTTTGCTAAAGGAATAGACTTAGTCATCATGTTTGTTGGGTTATCTGTTGTAGCAATTTTTTTGACAATAACATCCTTAGCTAAGACATCTCGGATGAAGTGGTACCTAATATTGATATGCTTAGTTCACTCGTGATAAACTAAATTATATGCCAAATATATCACACCTTGATTATCACATTGTATATCAACACTTTTATGTTCTAATCCAAAGTCTGAGAGCAAACTTTGTAATCATATCGCCTTCTTCGCTACAAAGGTTAGTGCCATGTACTCTACCTCAGTTGAAGACAAGGCAATGTGATCCTATAAGGATGATTTCCAACCAACTACACCATTCGCTAGCATAAACATGTACCTCGCTAAAGATCTTGGATCATCTAAGTCACCAGCGTGAT
This sequence comes from Eucalyptus grandis, assembly GCF_016545825.1. NCBI lineage: Eukaryota > Viridiplantae > Streptophyta > Magnoliopsida > Myrtales > Myrtaceae > Eucalyptus > Eucalyptus grandis. The sequence goes on from NC_052615.1 coordinate 9,577,183, forward strand.
CTGAATCCACAAAACCAATGGTCTCACTACCATTACTGTCCCTCTAGTACACTATATCCACGTTTGTTGTCCCTTTCAAATATCTGAGGATCCACTTCATAGCTTCCTAATGAGCTTTATCAAGACACTTTATATAGTGACTAACCACTCTCACAACTTGTGAAATATCAAATCTAGTGCATATCATATCATACATAATACTACCCACGACACTAAAATAAGGAACACATGACATATGCTCCTCATCCTTCTCAATTTGCGGTGATAATTTATCTGAAAGTTTAAAATACTTCGCTAAAGGTGTACTTACAGTTTTTGCCAACTATATATTAAAATGTGACACGATCTTCTCAAAATATTTCTTTTGAGATAGATGTAAAACTCTTGCAATCTTGTCACACAAAATCTTCATACCTAATATTTTCTTTATAGCACTTAAATCTTTTATCTCAAATTCAATATTTAACCGCCTCTTCAGCACATCAATATCAGACATATTCTTAATTGTTATTAGCATATTATCAACATATATGAGTACATAAATCAAAGAACCATTCTTCAATCTTCTAAAGTAAACATAGTTATCCATATGATTTTTTGAATAGTTTTGACTAGCTTTGAAAGTATCAAAACGCTTATACCACTGCTTAGGAGACTGTTTTAACTTATACAAAGATTTCTTCAACAAGCAAACAAGATCTTCCTTACTTGGAATAACAAATCCTTTTAGCTGCCTCATGTAAATCTATTTCTTGAACTCACTGTGAAGAAACACAGTTTTCACATCTAGCTGCTCTAACTCAAGATCCTGTGAAGTAACTAAGGTAAGTAAAACATGAATAGAAGTATGTCTTACCACAGGAGAGAGCACCTCATTGTAGTTAATGCCTTTACGCTGTGTATATCCCTTCACCACAAATTCTGCCTTATACCTCCCTGCCTCGACACTAGGAATGCCATCTTTTTGTTTAAAGATCTATTTACTTCCGACAATCTTTTGGCTTTTAGATACTTTGATTAGCTCCCATGTCTGATTTTGATGGAGTGATTCTATCTCTTTACTCATAACCTCTAGCCACTGCGGCGACTTTGAACTAGCCATCGTTTCAGAGTAAGACGAATGCTCATCTATCTCCACCTCATCACTTACAGTTAATGCATAAGCAATATTTGTATAACCATAATGTACCGGTAATTTAATTTGCCTTCTCTATCTATTTGCGGCTATAATGTGCTGTGGTCGTGCTGATTGTTCACTATTACCAACTTTAGGAACTATGACCTCATCTACAGTCTCAACTTCTATTACTTTCGAGATCTCCGGAGTCTCCACCTGAAGCTCCACCTCACTAATGACACCATGATCTTTCTTCTCTGCTGGTTGTGTCTCAAACCCCTCTATTGAAGCATTGCAGTCTCGTTGAAGATCAAATCTCTGCTGATTAGAAAACCGGGTGATCTGGGATTAATGCACTATAACCAGTAGCCTTTCACTCCATGTACATAATCCAGAAATATGCATTTATTTATCCTCGGCTCAAGCTTACCATCACTCACATGAGCATATGCAGAACATCTGAATATCCGTAATCTGGAGTAATCAACAGGTTTCTCCGACTATACTTCCTCAAGAGTTTTTCACTCAATAACATATGATAGAGATTGATTAACCATGTAACATGCCATGTTCACTATTTCGGCCCAAAATTTCTTGCCAAAACCTGTGTGACACCTCAAATTTTCTTTTGTTCATCAGTTAAGTTAAGTATATTATAGATTAAGGTTACTGATTTGATTAAAACACCAAGTGTTCTTTTAGTTTAACCACAACCCACTCTTCCGTGCATGGGAGGATTTTCTTTCAAGAGGAATTTTATTCCCCTCGTAGCAGCCAGGTGGAGCTAAAGAGGAAGGGGGGAGATCACACATGTACTTCTACTATTTTCTTCTTTCCTAAATGGTTTAGCGGTAGTGATTGATTTCTTTAGCCGGGTTCTTTTCTTTCTTCCCCCAATCGAGACACTCAACTCTTCTCACTCTTATTTTCGCTCCGTTTCACTAAAGATCTGACCCAAGCTCAGCCCTTCTTAGCCCCATGCCTTCTTCTAGCAGCGAGACCATTGCTGCCTTGCCCCATTCAGAGCTCCCGCCGTCGCCGTGAAGCCCTAGCTCGCTTGATGCCTCCTCCCTCTTTTATCGATGAAAGATCCAGGCAAGTGAAGCTGTCTTCATGGTCTCGAGTTCATGGGTTTGCCCCGTGTTCTATTGTATGTTGATTTAGGGTTGGGTGGTTACATTAGGGGTGCAGGGGACGGCTGAAACGTTGGGTTTTGGGGTAGGATATGTTCTGATTTTGAATTGTCGTGGATGGTAGGTGGTGGATATTGCGTTCCGCTCGGTCGACGATCCACCAACCCATAGTTTCCTTCCCTCTCTCTTTCATTTCTCTTTTCCTCCCTCGGCTTGAATAGGATGGAGCCTTGATGTCCCTGTTTTGGTATATATGAGTTAGCCGAGAGTCCGAATAAGAGCTGTGAGTGAGAGAGGGAGCGTGAGAGAGAGTGAGAGAGAGAGAGAGAGAGAGCCTGTGAGAGAGGTGTGGATTGAGCGAATTGAGAATGATTCTCGATTTGATGATTCTGTTTTGGGCTCATTCGGGTTGGTCGCAAGGTTGGATGGGTGTTCGGTGACTTGCGCGTGAGGCTTGTGGATGGTATGGCGTAAGTCGGGGCAAGAGGGAGGCTGTGGTCCATCGTTGTTAGGTAGGAAAAGTTGATGAGCTACGAAATGGGCTTACATATTAACTTAGGAAGGTTGAGACTTCAATCGTGGCTTTGGATGGATTTCTCGAATTGTTTGTGATGAATCACTAGTGGTTAACGCTTGTTTAGGTGCTATACATGTGTGGTCAAGGCTCAAATGGGGGTTTGTGAGGGGACTAATTAGCTAGGAGTAGCTGAGTGTAGATGCTAGAGTTCATGGTTGTCTGTCCTAGAAGAAAAGCTCGTTGAGGTTGTTGGTTTGCCGATTTTTCGTCATCAAATGTATTAAGAATTTGATGAACTTATTTTCTGGAAAGTTGGGCAATACATTATGATCTACGACATATATTTAATTGAGATTTTATGAGTTAAATTGATCCACATGAAGACTTGATTTTATATTGCTAGTGAGTTGTTCAGTACCGTGAAATCACAACCTCAGTGTGCTTTTGAATTTCTATAAAATTATCGAGTTAGAATATGGATACTTCCTTCATGAAAGTAGTAGGAGACATGTAGGTGTAGAACATATCAAAATTTCAAAGCATTTTACTGAGTATCAAACTTCAAAATGGGCTAAATCTCCTGGTTGTATTTTTTTTTGGTGACCTAGGAAAACCCCATACGTCGGCAGCGCTGCGGGACAAACCCTGGGGCCACACAAGGGAACCACCACCCCAGGACAGCGGTTAGGGCACCAAGTGCCTCCACTGGGTTTCAACCCTTCACATTTGAGGAAAGGATCAGCAAAGCCTTATCCAGCGGAGCTACCATGATGGGTGGCTAAATCTCTTGGTTATTAGTTTTGTTTGGCGGAAGGAATTTTGAGCTGCATGGACCACATTACTGCTCTCTTTATAGAAGGAACTAGAATTGATTTCTTTCTTGAAAATTGTTTATTTAGGGCCTTAATATCACATATTAAAACTTGAGTGTTTCTTGTGATGGTTTACTATGGTTTTGGCTCTAAACACTGAGACTAGTCGCTTTCGCCTAGCTTTGTCTATGTTGGTAGATTTTGAGTTTTCTACAAGAAAATGTTGGACTCTTACCTTGTTGCCTCTAATAAGGGTTATTATATACCTTGTATTATTTAACAATGTATGTTTAGACCTTAGTGTGATTGTTAGCATATTGGAGTTGTTGGTACTGCAATAAAGCGAAATTATGAATGTGTGTAATTGGTTAAGGAGCCAATGAGAGACCTTGGGTGTCGGGATGCCTGAAGAGGGGTGATGAGGAGTAATTGTATTCTCTCCAAGGGACTGAGAATGGTTGAATAACTTCTCAGGAGACCTCATGATGCCAGGTTGGGTGCAAGGGGTACAAGGTGGAGTGTTGTCTTCTCCTGGGTGATTGTGAACCTCGTGATGCTAGGTTGGGTGCGAGGGGTACAAGGTGGAGTGTTATCTTCCCCTGGGTGATTGTGAACCTCATGACGCCAAGTTGGGTGCGAGGGGTACATGGAACCTGGTGCGAGGAGAGTGTTGTCTTCCCCTAGGTGATTGCGAACCTCATGACACCAGGTTGGGTGCGAGGGATATAGGGTGGAGTGTTGTCTTCCCTTGGGTGATTGTGAACCTCGTGACACCAGGTTGGGTACGAGGGGTACAGGGTGGAGTGGCATCTTTCCTTGGTTGATTGTTGTAACTAGATTTCTATAAATTCTGCAAATTGATAGTTTGTTTACCTATTTATCTTGCTATTGGCCAACTCCAAGTTAAGACTAACTGCCCACTTGATGAATTTTTATTTTGAAAACTCACACTTGTTTATTGTATCTTTTTTTTTTCGGATTAGAAGGTGATCAAGGAGCGCTCGACATGTGGGAGAGTTTTGTATTTTTTGTTGTTGTTTTGATAGTATGTACATACTTAACAGGAGGCGGGATATTAAGTGTTTGTGGCTTCTAGTGTTTTTTGTGTGTAAGAATCCCCCTCCTTAGCCTTATCTCCCGATGTGTACGAAAGCAGACTTTTTAGTAAATATAGTCGAGTGCAGTTCAGTTTCTTATGACTCAACTTAGAATGAAATTTATTTTATGATCTAAAATTAATATCTCCCATAATTTGTAAAGCAAGTCATGTGACTTGACTTGAGATGCTAAGTGTCACGTCCTGCATGCAAAAGCATGCATCGAGCTCACTCAAGTAAAGTTCTGTTTTTTCGTTTTACCACGCCATTTTGCTGTGGTGTCCCAGGTATTGTATGGTGTCTCACAGTACGTTTTTTCTCATAGAACTTGGTAAAATATTTACCACATAATCTATGCCATTATTGGTTCTTAGGCATTTGATTTATTTATCTAACTGATTCTCAATCAATACTTTAAATCTTGAACCGATCGAACACATAATTTTTATGCTTCAGAAAGTATACCCATACATTCCTCGAATAATCATTGATAAATATTAGCATATATCGAGCACCTCCTTTTAAAGGAACCGAAGACGGGCCCCAGATGTCTAAATGAATATATTCAACTGGTCGTTTGGTCGAATGAATAGTTGTAGTAAACTTAACTTAGTCTTACTTCCCAAAGATGCAGTGTTCACATAAGTCCAGCTTCCTTGTCTTTTGACCATTCAACAGCCCATTTTCACTCAATATTGTCATACTTGCCTCACTCATGTGCCCCAAATACATATGCCATAATTGAGTCAAGTTAGAGTCTGACTCATTTGATGAAACTTCAGCGGTTTTGGTCATGGTCTCTCCCAGTAGACGATAGAGAGTATTCAACTTTTTCCCATTCATCATTGTCATAGCACCTTGAGAGATCTTTAGTACTCCACCTTCAGTGTTGTATCTACACCCGATGTTGTCGAGTGTCCTCAGAGAAATAAAGTTCTTCTTGAGCCTCGGTACATGCCTCACATCTGTCAATGTGCGCATCACCCCATTGTGCATCTGAATCCGAATTGTTCCTATCTTCACAACCTTATAGACTACGTTATTCCCTAAAAAAACTCTACCACCATCTGCAGTATGGTAAATAATAAAGTGGTTCTTATGAGGTGTCATATGATAAGAACACCCCAAATCTAGCGTTCATTCGTCTCCTGACGAAGTAGTAGTCATACATTAAACAACTTCTGCATCACTAGTACTCCCCTTGGCAACATTTGCCACACTGCTTGTGGCATTCTGCCTATTAGCTTTATTCCTCTGCTTTGGACAATCTTTCTTGATGTGTCTCTCCTCGTGATACTTAAAGCACTTAACGTGTCCTTGATTTCAATATGCTTTTACCTCTACTACTACTAAGCCCTCGATGTTGATCTCTACCGTGAATCGTCAATGCTTGCGTTACTCCTTGCGCCAGACCGTCATCACACAACTTTCTCTGCCACTTTTTAGAGAATAAGGAGGACTTTACCTCTTTTGAGGTAATTGTAATATGCTCATGCAATAGTGAATCATTAAAGTGCTCCCATGACTCTTGTAAAGAGGTTAACAACATCATGCTATGTTCTTTTTTTTTTTTTGGGTAAAAGGTAAGAAACATCATGCCATGTTCTTCTTTATCAAGTATCTTACCAACGTTCTTCAGATCTATCATGAGTTTATTAAATTCATTTAGGTGGTTTTGATAAACATACATTTAGTATATCTAAATTGAAACATTCTCTTCAACATGTACAAGCGATTGTTCAAACATTTCTTCATATAGAGTGCTTGAAGTTTTTTTATAATGCTGCGGCATCCTTTTCCTCAGCAACCTCTATTAAAACTTTATTCGACAAATTTAATATGATTGTGCTTTTTGCCTTTTCCATTAACTTTATCCTCTCAAAAGGCTTTCATTATAATTGGCAATTCATCTTCACCATTCAGGGCCTTGGCCAAACCTTGAGTTATCAATAATACCCACATCTTGATGCTCCATAACCCAAAGTTATTCCTCCCGTTTAACTTCTCAATTTCAGATTTCCTCTTGGACATAATTGCAATAAAAAAATTTCTAGATAATAATTAGACAAGCAAAAACTCCAAATCACAATCAAGAAATCCAAACCCAAGCTTTGATACCAACTGTTGGAATATAATACACGAAAACGATAAGATCTTGCAATTTACGTCAACGTGAAATCACCAGAGAAATAAATGAGAAATAATAAGAACACTAAAAATTTAAGTGGTTCGATCCGAATATTGGTACCTACGTCCATAGAGAGAGCCAATAGCAAATAATTCACAATAATCAGAGAATCAAAGTTTACAATCACTCACACACTTGACTATTTCCCACACCTAGATTTAAGCCCAAACCCGAAGTGTTTATAAATAAACAACTCACTTAAATATAAACTCATTGCACAAAATTATCAGGTGTGTTCAAGCTCAAACAAACGCTCTACGTATGCCAAAATCAAGAACTCTAGTGTTAGTCTTTGGTCCATGTACGTATGGCTTCGCGCTCTTGTTCAAGGCTTTGTACGGTTTCTTGCGGCTCTCGAGTCTTGCAGCTCCACAGGTTTTTTTCTTTGTGCGGCACTCACCTCCCTAAAGGAATAAAAAAACCTAGGCGTCCTATGTGTGTCCAAAGTCAAAAATTTGACCTTAGGCCCCACTACTTTAACAAAACCCATGCCTACAAGGACTCTACTTCTGTAAAGAGAGTTTCCTTTTTATTTTTTTATCCCCCTTAAAGATAAATAGATAAAATAAAATAGTATGCCCCTTTTTTTGTCTTCTAGTGGCAAAACATATCTTGCTTTCTTCTTTTGCATGTAGAGAAGAAAGTCTTGAAGAAATTGCATCTTCATCCGATTGCTAAACCGTTTAGGAAATCTTTCTCAACAAATTAGGTTTAACAATCATTATCCGAATTCAAACTCATGACATTAATTTAACAGATTAGAATCAGTTAGGATCAACTGTGATTTGCTTTTTCATTTCATTTGTTTCTCATGTGTTATATATACCGATGAGAAAGGGGAAATCATCTGTCAACAATTTATGGTGAAAATTAAATAAAATGACTATATTGAAATTTGAGGTGAATGTTTAGGATTAAATTAGCAAATTTGAAAAGTTTTGAGTTGAATCGGTATCCGTGCAATAGGTTTACAATTGATTTGGTAATTTTTCCGAAAGACAATTGAAAGCAAATCAAGTCTTTTGCCCATCTACTTATAATTTGAACATCACACACCATGAGCTTATGTTCTAGATAGTATAACGACTCCATTTACACAACAAAGGTTCCTCATTATTAAAAAAACGTAAGGGGGAACACCAGCTGTACATATATACATAACTATAATTCTTTTTTGGCAACCCATCACATGATCGAGCAAGAATTGACATTGTCATCACTAAACATGGTGATGGCCCTTTCCTCCACCATCTGAGAGTATGGTGGTTGGTGATAATACACTTCGCGACTAGTCCTCCCAAATAATTTGCCGTGCTTGTAGTGACGGGTCATGTGAGTGGGCTGTGCGTAGTATGACCTCGACGACGATGACGAACGGCCGTAATTCATCTGATCGTAGTACTGATATTGGTCAAAATTGTTGTAGTAGACATTGGTGGGTAGCTGCTGCCAGATCTGAGCTGTTTTGCCAGTCTTCTTCACGGCCTTGAGGACTTTGCGCTCGTCGACGAAACCTGCCACGGTCACTTTTTGCATGTCGAAGTCTACGTGCACATCGTGCACTCCTGCGCACGATTCAAAATACAATTGTTAGTTTACGTGCAAATATGTATGAGATGTCTAGCAATGAAAATTACATGTGCACACGTCAAAGGATGCATAAGAAGAAACTTTAGTTTTCGAGCTTATCCAGAGCATTAAAACAAATATGCACTATATATGTGTTTGGTTGAAAAGATAAACGATTTAGACCAAGTTGGTCAGTGCTGTTGGACAAGCGGTTGAGTCTTCTGTCTCCAGAAGCTAGAGGTCTTAAGCTCGGACCCCTCCGTTGCTGGTCTCTTGGACCTTTCTCGAGTATTTAAGGACCCGTGCGGCTCTGCAGTTATCCGGTGTGGTTGGAACAACGGTCTACCACGCTCATTGGAGCGTACTCGGTTGCCAATTGATGCAGGATATCCCGATTATTAGAAAAAAGGAAAATAACTTGTTTGAAGACCACGCAAGATTTGAGTTCTTAGTTTGTGCGATCCATCTTAAAACTTCATTTTCCTTCGGAATAGAAGAACCATATTTTTTCGGGAGCGATGACCGTAATGTTTCTTGCATGTTTTTTATATTGAAGAAAGATGAAAGGAACTTCACAAGTTTGTTCCAGGTCACCGATCCCATTGACCCAACAAAATATAGATCAGTCACCTACTGTTAGTTGTTTATTCAGGCTAATAAAGATATTTTTTTGTTCGAATGAAAAATCACGAAATACTTAATACTAGATGTTCTATGATGGGCTGGGGTGGACAGAAGACGACGACGACCCTAGCAAGAAAGTGAAATAGCGACGAATAAGCATGTCGGAGAGATTTTCCGAGTGGCTGGGAGACTTGCCTTCGAGCTTGTTGAGAGCTTTCCTTATATTCTCCTCACATCCGTGGCAATCCATGTTCACGTGCATCTCTACAATCTGTACCATGCGTGAAAAAGAAACGTTCTTGGTCATACGTAATTCGAACATACCCCGCAGAGCCATTCGAGTAAGGTAAAGAACGAGAGAGAGAGAGAGAGAGAGAGAGAGAGAGAGAGAGAGAGAGATCTTACCGTCATCTTGGGGAATATGGAAGCAAATCTTGCTTGGAGCTGCTATTGAATTGTGATATGAAAACCCCCTGCTTATATAGAAGCTCGTGAGAGAATGCAAGTTGCCACCAATCTTGGGGGGAAAGTATGTCGCAAGGAGAGATATTGATGACGAACGGTTGATTCTGAAGAATATCTTATTTTATATCATTTTTCCTTTGTCATGACGTCTCGGATAGACTAATCTTCTTCCTTTTTCTTTTTTTGGCTATATATTTCCTTTCAACTTGGTTCAAGAAGACGAATCGTTGCTCGGACGGTCGGCTGGGGGAAATTGCAGCGACATTGCCACGAAAAGTGAAGGCTTCCCCTCTTAAATATACAATTACAAGTAACATCGACTTTTCTCGTTGACCCCACCGGAGTGGGACTATCTACATTGATATAAATACATATATAATTCGTCTTGGTGGATGTTGATAATGTTGTGTGTAGAATTTTATATGCCAAGTGGAGGTCTTGGACCTGCGCTTTGCCTAGTATGTTTAAGAACAATCTAATTATTCTCACACAAGTTCCCATGAATTCTCATCTCCACAGCGACATTAGGCCATTGAGCTTCGCACAAGAATTGACTTCGTTAGAGAGAGATGGTGCGTTATGTTTATATAGCCATAGCTAAATTGTAGCTGTAATTTGCTATAAATTATTGTAATTACTTTAAAGTTGATCATATAAAAACTCGGTGGGACAGTTTTCTAAAAATCGCGTTAGGTTTGCAAGCGAGAAGCCACAAATTCCTTTTCGTAATTGAAATCGATGTGGGAAAGCTATATTAGACAACCACTTAGACAAGTAATCGAATACAAGCTCATGACTAAGGTATCAACAACCCCAACTGGTCTGGCATTAAACAACATATGTAATTACTTAATACCAAAAATCATCTTCATTTTCGGTCCTTGTAATGACAACAAAGATATTTGTAAGATGTATCGCCTCTTATAAGTTTTTTTTTTTTTTTTTTTTAATTTCGATTTCATTAAGTGATGCTAATAACATATAAATTTTTGACTTTCTGTATTTTGGGTATGGGAGTAGAATAAGCTAACAACTATGGATAACTAACCACTTTTATGTACTATAATTGAAAATATAAATCTTTTGATTATTAAACAATTGCATGAAAATCCATCCATCCATCGTCATCATTCCACGTTAAGGTGACGCGGTGGGAATTTTCAAGGACGGATATTCCATCTCCATCTCCATCTCCATCTCCATCTCTCTCTCTCTCTCTCTCTCTCTCTCTCTCTCTCTCTCTCTCTATGCGGGCGTTGGGTAATTTCCTTGACAGCGATTCCATCTCTGGATCTCTCTCTCGACTGCCTACCCCAGCATTTTGTGAAATTTACGATTTAGCTTAGACAGGGAATTTTCAAATGGAACGGCCACAAGGATACAAAAACTTAGGGGGCAAGGTTTTGTATATTTTCATTGAATTTGATAATTGTTGGCGTAGGAAAAGTAGGTTGACCACGACAAGAAGTCAATGGTTTCCATCCACACCGGAATTTTATCAAGATTAATAAACAGCTTTAGACAAATTTGCAGAATTTGGGTCTCAAAGTGATATCGAGTACTTTTATATATTGTGTTTTTATTATGAGGCAACTGTTTTATTACCTACTTACAATTCTTCATATCACTTTATAAATTATTTTTTTAATATTTTGATACAACTAATGTTACTCCATCCACGGACAACATGGTTTTAGTTTGTTTGCACAAGACTGTCGATGTTACGTAAAAATTGATGTGCCATGGCAAGAAATATTTCAGCACGCTATAAGAATTGATAGGAAATATGTATGATTAAGACTGGATTAGCTTTTCTTATGAGGTGATAATTAATTTCACAATGAATTGGGAAATTAAAATCTATACATTTCAAAAGAAGAATCTCAATTTAAAAGCTAAAACACAAAAACAAAATAAAAAATTGTCCTTGGTTGTTTCTTGAACATCAATATTTTCAGTGCGTTAACTTTTTCATGCTTCTATATTTAATTGTTGCAAAGATACCTTTATGGAGCGTGATTAACTTTTCTAAAGCAAACAAAGCTGTGGCGCATACTGCATAGGCCTGGTCACTTTAGTACTCATTAATAAAATAAACTTCTCTAATAAGTTTGGTATTTCTCAGGCTATATTCGTTGAATGGTTTTCATCAAATGGGTAATATGATTTATTTTCCTTTTTGTCTATATATTTAAGTCGAAAATAAACTACCATTTGTCTCACTGTTGACTTTCTAGAATTACCCTAGCTAATATAATTTTTTCATTAAATATCCACCCACTTTTTGTTTTTTGTTTTTGTTTTTGTACATGTATAATTATCCCGTCTCATGTTTCACAAGTGCCTATATGATCAAAGGATACTGTTATCACTATGCTGATAAACTTAGCAAATGGAATTTACAATAGCATCTCAAAAGTAATTTGCAAGCGAATAGTTCGTCTTAGAACTAGTCCATATTGATGGAGTTTCACATTAGTCTTGGGTGGTCGAACATTAAATAAGAACATGCACATTAAATTTATTTCACGTGAAATATATTTCACTAGGGCGTTTGTTGATTGGTTATTTATACCGATTTCTCTTTAAATTTCACTATTGTAAATCGGTCGAAATTTTGACAAACTATAGGCCACCGACCATTGTTAGTCACTAGTGAGGGCCTCCGCATCCTCTGGCTAAAAGTGAGGGAATGAACCTTCGCAAAGATCTAGGTGAGGGTTGGCCCTCGACCCTCCCCAGGATCTGGGCAATGGCCATGACACCTCATGAGGCCCGCTTGTTGAAAATCAATGAAGGAAAAAAAAAAAAAGAAAAGAATAAGTAGAAAATTCTTTTTTTTCAAAAATAAAAATTTGCAATAATAGTCCCGTTAGTATTGGTTGTGCCTTGGAGGACGACTATTGTTGACGTTAATGATTTTTGATCAAAAACTATATTGGCAAATTGTCAAAACATTTAAGATCAAATTGGCTAAATTTAAAGGGTATATAACAGAATTAGGATTGTACAAAGGAATAGGGAATTGCTTGGAACCTGTGGTTCCAAAGGAACTGATCCAATTTCTAGTTTGTGTGTGGAATTGTCCACTCGTTTATCTAGACCAAACCAGTAATATAATATAATATAATATAATATAATATAATATAATATAATATAATATAATATTTAATTTTAAGGAAAATTTCTGACCAAAAAACAAATTAACAAAAATGAAAAACCCTACAATTCCTAATTTGAAGCTCAACACTCATTGATTGAGTACTCGTCCCATCTTGCCGTGACATCCCGATTTTCCAATTCTAATTTCAATAAATTGAGATGGGCATTTCATTGGCACACATATAGTTCATTTCCTTGAGTCCGCTACTCATGTGAAAACTAGTCTATCGGGTGAAGCCGTTAAGAGATTCTAATGTATCAGACCCGAGAATTTAATCAGGAAGCGACCTTTCGACCGAGCTAATTTGTAAGAGTCATTGCTACACAAATAAAAATCGAGATAAGTCAACTCAACAGAGACATATGATCAGATGTGGGTGATTCCATCAGATCGTACAATTCTTGTTGATCGGCACTGGACCGACTTTTCTATCGATTGGGTACCCTGTGTCCGTATTTGAAACCTTGATATTACCTCGACAACCGAAAGTCACCAATGTGTCAAAGATGTACATTGTGGCTTGAATTGATCAACCACAGGTCAAATGCATGAAAATTTCTAAAAGCTGCCCGGTAGATTAGAACGTATTAGTATCGTGCCAAAGTGAAATTAACCGTGAAATTGAGATCGAATTTTGAAATTGGAAGTCATGGTGTGTCACAAATCTTATTAGGAACATTAGATTTATTTATGGACTTTAATTGTACTCACTTGGAAAAGAATTGATTGGAATTGAAGAAGTTGTTGTACAAGATTTCATGCCTTGGCGGAAAAAGAAATTGAACCTATTGGAATAAGGTTGTGGGAGGTTGGAGTTAGTGGATTGTGACATCACAAGTGATGTCATGGGGTGGGGCAAGATTGGCTAGGGTGGTGACACATGGAGGGTGGAGATTGAATCCCAAAAAGGTGGGATGTCACTTCCCCCCCATCTCCATCATCTTCAACCTTGGACTTGGCTTTTGAACTTGGAGGAGAGAGAGAGAGAGAGGTGGAGAACGAGCAGCTCGCCCGACCCCCTTCGTCCGCCTCCTTCGTCGCTCATTGTCCATCGTTCGTCGCCGTCGCCGGAGCCATCGTGGTCGCCATTCGTCCGCATGCCCGCACGCGCGCCTCGCCGCCCCTTCGCTGCTTCCCTTTCGTCCATCCGAACCTCCATCCCGTTGACCAAGCCGTCCCAGCCATCCGTTTGTCGTCGCCAAGGCTACCGGAGGCCCCGCCTAGCCGCCGTGAGGCACTACTTGTGCTGCCGCCTCTCTCTTCCGCTAGTTTCGCGTCCAACCGACCACCATGCCACCCTCCTCCAAGCTTGGTTAGTAGCTGGAAGTTTCAACAAGATCTGGTTCTTCAAGGCTTGATTTGGACGCCTTTTGGTTCTCATTTGGTGTTTGCTCCGAGCTTGGTTTGTCGACCGCCTTGTTGTTAGCTTTGCCGGGGACTCGTCGGAAAGCGATTCCGATGAGTTTACCTCACTAAATCTTGATTAGAGGGTTAATGATGCCTTAAGTGTGTTTAGCTTAAGTTGATTGAGATTAGGTGGTTAGATTAGTTTATTTATTTGTGGATTAGATTAAGGTGTTTAATTAAATTAAAGTATGTTTAGTTTAAGGTTAAGTAGGTTTATTTTAATATAAGCCTTGATGTGACTTAAAGGAATTTATTTCTGATTTAAATAAATGCTTTGAAATTATTGGATTATTTAATAGTATATTATATTCCGAAAATTATTAAAATATTATTATTTATAAAAAAAATTTCAAAACATTATTTATGACCTCAATTGCTCAGAATTTCGTGCTGATTGCACGCTTGTGTATTTAGAATTTAAATTTGATGAGTGGTTAATGCAAATTGAGTGTTGATTGTGAAAAATATGGGAAATGGTTGAGTGGGACCGTAAAGCCACTAAAGTTTGAAAGGGTTGAGTGGGACCGTAAAGCTATTAAAGTTTGAAAGGGTTGAGTGAGACCCTAAAGCCATTAAAGTTTGAAAGGGTCGAGTGGGACCGTAAAACCATTAAAGTTTGAAAGGGTCGAGTGGGACCGTAAAGCCAGTAAATATTGAAAGTTGCCAAGTGTAACCGTGATTACCACTAAATTTAGATTCGCCTGGAGGGCGGTGTTTGAGGGTTGAGAATGAATAGTCAGAATGACCGTGTGATGACCTCGATGACATGTAATCGACTGAGTCAATTGATCGATAAGTCGATCAGAGTAATTGAATTATTTGAATTCTATTGCCGTAAATGATTGAGTAATGAATTGTGCTAACCTGCAGGAAGAAATGAGACGAGGTAAGTCTTCTATGCTGTGTGGCTAGACCACTCTTGGGCGTATTTTCTTTCTAATAGGGGTTTAGGAGGGGTGAACTTGCCGAGACAATGTCTCATCCCGTTGTGGGAAAATATTATAGGGCCATAGATGACAAAACCTCCAGAGAAGAATGGCATCCTAGTGCAAATTGTTGATCAGGTGCATAGTTTTCTTGACCCTGGGAGCCATTGCGTCTACGAGCTAATCAAGACCAACGTATGGATTCAGGAGACCGAGGATGTTAGGGTACCACATAGGTTTAAGGCATGGTTCTGTTTTATGGCTAATGGCTTTAAGATTGGTCCACTCGATAGTTTTGATATTCCACTTGCTATGGTGGATGCTATTTTGGGTGAAGGTGTAGCTGGCCTTCCTGATGGTAGGGTGGACAATCCATCATCTCCGGACCTAGTGCAGTTAGATGCGGAAGATGTGGGATCGACGAATGAGTTCGACTAGTAGTCATAAGACTGTTCCTCTTTTTGGTGGACTGATCCCTATTGTGCAGACTAACCCTTTTTGATGCACATGAACTCTAACCCATTTTGGTGTATATAGTCTCTGATCTTGTTGGTATATGTAAACTATGGAATGATTATATATGAAAATATGTTGGTTTGTTTTTGAATCGATTTTTCCTGATGTCCTATCCCGTAAGTTTTGTTAGGGGTTTCTTAGTACGTTTCGCATGCACATAATAATTAAATGGGGTTGGCGACACTACTTGGGAATGTCGCATTTACATGACCATGGCGGGTTGTTTACGTGTCTTGAGGTTCGGGGCGTGACACTTACTCTCACATTATCTGAGTCGTCTCACTATCTCTCACTAGGGGTGTGCAATCGGATTGGGTATACTCGGTCCCAGATTGGCCCATCCCGAAAACTGGGTGGGGGACTAGCTCTCGTTGAAACCGATCTAGAACTGGTTCTCAAAATTTGGAACCGGTTTAAATTGTTCCAGCAACATGTTCCGAGTGGTTACCCACCCGGAAACTGGCTCCTGAATCGGTTTTGGAATCGGTTCCCAAACCGGTTTTGCAAGTAGAGGTCCAAAATCACTTTTTTCCCCCCAATTTCTATTCTTACTCTCGTAATCACACAACGTTTTTCCTCTTAGTTCTCTTAAACACGCATGATACTCATCCTTTGTCATTCCTCTTCCTCACTTGCTTCCCTCTATCACCGGCTCCTTCTCGCACCGTCCAATGGACGGATGATGTTCGTCACCACCAAATCCTTATGTATCATATGGATTGGCTCACCTAATTTATTTTTTGTAGGAGTTATGTTTGTATAAATGAGTATCTTCATGTAGTAGTTGTGGAAATAAGACTAATATTAGACCCATGTTTGTTGCTAATTCTTTGCCTTATGATTTTTTTTATTATAATTAGCCTTGCGAATCCTTAATTTTTCATTTAGTCAAAAAGTTCATGTATTTATTTATTACAAGTGCTTAATGTTTCAATACAAATTAAGAGGATTATGTTATTTTTTCGCGTATTAATATAAAATTTGAAATTGTATAGGATATCGGAAGATTGCAAAATAGGTTCCAATGGAAACAAGGTTGACCCTGAAATCGAATTGGAAAAACATGGTGGGTTGGGTACATGGTCCAATACAAACAGAATCGGGTATAGGATCCAGAAAAGATGAACTAGTTATAATAGGGTCGGGTATAGGGTCTAGGTCTAGATCTTACCCACCACTGGACCCGATCACCCCTATCTCTCACTCATGGCCTCAACTCTTATGCTCAACGGTGGACTCACGACTTTTTTTAACTTTCAATATGAGCTTATTTTTTTTTTAATTAATCTTGCAATAAGAATATGGAAGTTCTTTATTATTATTATTATTATTATTATTATTATTATTATTATTATTATTATTATTATTATTATTATTATTATTATTATTATTATTATTTTTTTTTCGGTTTTTTTACTCTTTACTTTGGATTGCTAGAAAATGTTGCACCCCCTTACGCGTCCTTACCCCGTCCCCGAGTGGTGGGGATTTGAACCCTCACCTCCCCTTCCAAGTTGGAAGACTAATTTTTACTTTACTTTGGTTGCTCACTTAAGAGACTAATTCTATGGTCTCACTTAAGAATCGCACTAGACTGGCAATCTAATTCCCGGGTGAATTATGAAATTAATGGATGATTCTCGATTTCAATTTTTCAAAACCAACCTTTAGTGGGCTGTTTTTGGTTCTAGAGTGGGATCACTCACCCGGACTATATTCATCCCCAAATAAAATTGGCATCGATCAATAAATTTAAGACTTTTTTGGTAATATTTCCAATCTTGGATCATTGGTGAATCTGCCAAATGCATAAATTTGCATTATATATGACAACGGTTCAATCTTTATGTGCAACCTATCACGGGATTGTCTTTGCGACTATCAAGCGACACCTCTTATTTTATATTTATTTTTGTTTTCCATGTATTATGTGTACCGAAGATAAACGAAAGCAAATCAAATCTTTTTGCCCATTTGCCTATAAATTGATCATCACGCACCATGAACTTATGTCCTAAACAGCATAGAAAATCGAAGTTTACACGACAAAGATTCCCCATTATTAAAAAAACGTAAGGGAGAACACTAGCTATACATATACCTATGAAACTTTTTATTTTTTATTGGCATCCCCATGTAAAGATCGAGCAAGAAATGACACTGTCATCACTAAACATGGAAATGGGTCTTTCCTCCACCATCTGGGAATCTGGTGTTTGGTGACAATCCACTTCGTAACTAGCTTTTCCCACTAACCTTGCGCTCCTCGACACAACCTGCCCCGATCGCTTTTTGCGTGTCGATATCTATGTGCACATTGTGCACTCCCGCGCGCAGTTCAAGTACAATTATTGTTGTTGTTGTTTTTGTGTGTGTTTTTTTTAGGGTCATAATTACGATTGTTAGTTTACGTGGCATATATATATATATGTATGTATGTATGATGTCGAACAATGAACATTGCATGTGTTTATACGTCAAATGATGGATAAGAAGAAATTTTGATTTCCTAGCTTAGTCTGGAACATTAAACAAAGATGTATAATATATGTCCTGGTCGACAACATAAACTACCTCAACCCAAATAGGGTCGCATAGTTTAAAGCGATTGAGTCTTTTGTCTCAGGAAGCATGGGGTCTCGAGTTTGAACCCCTCTTGCCAGTCTCTTGGACCATTTCTGAGATGTTTAAGGACTGGTACGACTCTGTAGTTACCTGGTGTAATTGGAACTATGGAATCTACCACACTGAGTTCCATCACACTCGTTGGAGTATTGATCGGTTGCCAATTGGTGTTAAATATACTGATTATTATGAAAAGGAAAACAAAATAATTTATTTGAAGGCCTCACAAGATTTTTGTTCTTAGCTTGGGAATAAATTACCCAATAAATCATAAATTTATTGTATCGATGCTAATTTACTTTTTAATGTTGTCAATTCAGTTTTAAGCATTTATGTAGAATTCCAATGTACTTCTTTGGGCCAGTTTTCATTGAAATTTGTTGACATGACAGTGTGACTGAATTGGCATTTCACACAATAAATTTAAGATTGATTGGAAAATTTCTGGAAAACTATTTCTATCTTCAATTTCCTTTGGAATAAAATAACCTTTTTTTTACCTAGAGTGACGAAGGGTAGAGTTTCTTGCATGTGTCGAAGAAAGATGGGAGCAACTTTATTATTATTGACTAATTTTTGTATGTTCGTCAAGCTTATCATTATATTTTAGACGACATATGTTTTAAAATTATAACATCTTAAAAGCTAGTCAAAAGCCAGGCGAGACTCCTTCCTAAAACTGTTGCTGCAACTACAAGGTGTTTGCCCCACAACTTATAAAAGCTGGAAAGGCCTCTTCATATTTGAAATTGCCGTAGGAAGCTGTATCAAACAATGAACAACCATTTAGTTTTAGTCGATCATATACTAGGAAAGAGTGGGTTCCACGTTGGATTCCACTAACACACACACACACACACACACACAAAACTTTCCCACAATCATTGGATTGTATTGACTCTATGTACCGTGTCATGTGTAGATTTAGGTTAATTTAATTAATTTGTTCGTAATTACGTGCGCGCACGCGTCATTTTGCCCCTGGGTTACCTAATCAAAGACAAGGTCATAAGTAAGGCAGAGGTAACCGGCCAGCAAGTGGCCGGACATCAAACAATTTATGGAGTTCCGCCATGTAATAACTACATACCAAAATCCATCTTCATTTTCGGTCTGTTTTTACAACAAAAAAATGTCTATAAGATGTATTAACTCTGAATTTTTTATTTTTTATTTTTCTGTTTCATTAACTGATGCTGATACTTTTGTGCGATTATTGAAATTATAATCTTTTGATTATTAAACCAATCTTTCTGCTTGGCAAACGACTGCTCGGTAATGAATCCATCCATCAATCCTCGGTAATGAATCCATATATCAATCCACGTTAAATATAATTGCAATTATATTAAATTACCAATTTTTATTTATGTGACTTACCAACTTTTTTTTGTATGAGTTACCGACAAGCTTTCATGGTCAACTCTCATTTAAATTGGTTACCAATGTTTATTTGTTCTTTTTAATATCCAAATAATCTATTAAGTTGCCGCTTTTATTTGCATTACTTGCTTCTTCTTTTTTTCTTTTTTAAATTTCAAACCCTCTTTAGAAATTACTGGTCTCAATTACAGTGATTACAATTTTTCTCTGATTATATTCCAATTACCTTTACGTTACCAATCCTCATTTTAGTTAGTTGGAAATGTTTATTTATCTATTAATTACCAGTTTCTATTATCTCAATAAAAAATTTGTCTTATAATTCATCAAGTTCTTACCAATCGTACCAAGGAATTGAATTTACTAACTATTATATGAAGTTAAATTCTTTATTTGTTTGACTTACCAACTTTTCTCTAATTAAATTATCAACTATCTTCATATTAACTTTTATTTCAATTGCTTAATGATGTTATTTATTTATTCTTAAGTTTACCCACTTTTCTATTGAGTTACCACTTTTATTTAGCTTACCTCTAAATTACTATCTACTGTTCATTACCAACTCTTATTTGAGTTTGTTACTATGCTTGTTATTTTATTTTATTACCAATGTATTGTATCTCTGACAAAGAAGATTTTTTTATATATATAAGCAAATTTTGTTTATCTTTTTTTTTTTATCTATTTCTTAAATTTACCAACTATTTTAAGAAATTGCTGGCCTTTTTGTTTGACTTATAGCTTTTTTTCTTTTTCGATTAAGTTACCAATATTCATCTAAGTTGTTAATTAAGCTAAATTGGACATGGTAATTTCATGTAAGGGTTAGTAAATGAAAGGCCTAGTTGAGCAAGGTAAATAAATATTGGCATAACATAAGAAAAGTTGGTAATTAAAAGAACAAAAAAATTTACTATATAACTCAAACAAGACTTCGTAAGCCAAAATAAAATAAAATTAGTCGATATTATTAATTGGAGAAAAATTAGGGTCACCCTAATTAAGGTGTATGATTTTTAAAATGTTGATAATTTAAGGTGTTGCTAAGAAATGCAAACAAAAATTTGCAGGCAATAAAAAAACTGGCAAATTTAAAAAGTAAAATAAACATTGGTAAATAACTCAAATTAGTGTTGAATATCCAAAATTTATATGCCTATATAGTGGGAGAGAAGTTTGTGAGTCGAACTAATTTAGGTTGGTATCTCTAAAGGAATTAGTAAATGTAAGGGATTGCAAATTAAGACAAGTAAAAGTTGATAATTTAGTTACTAAGTTAATAAAATATTGAAAAAACCATATAAATGTTAGTAAAAAACTCAAATTTGAGTTGGTCATAAACAAAAATTTGGTAGATTAATCTAATAGAAATTGGTTAATCACTCTGGCTTATGTTAGTTTTCATGTAAGAGTTGATAAATTTGAAACATAAGTTTCAGTTATGGAAATAGAAATAGGTAAATTAATGCAAAAATGATTAATCTGCAAATTATAAACAAAGGTATTTTCATATAAGTATTGGTAAATTACCAATAATATGTACGAAAAAGGTCATCGATCAATTTTTTTTGCCAACAGTCTTTAGACACTATCAAAATTTACCGCCTGAAAAAAGTTTGATATGTTTTAGTACAGAACAAGCTGAAACTTAAAATTATGTGAGCTCCTTATCATCATCACGTCATTTCCCTCTAGATATTATCTCCTCAATAGGGGAGAGAGACAGAGAGAGAGTTCCCGAGGCACAAGAACAAAGAGAAACTCCAAAACTCATGACTTTTAAATGAGGCGATCAAGCACTGAAAGATATACGTAACATATATATTGTCTCAAAATCGTAGATAACTCTGAAATACCCGAAGCAAGATATAAAATTTCAAAATAATTAGAAAGAGAATTATGGGGCAAAACCAATGCTAAATTGGGCCAAGTTTAGAAAAGTGCCTCCAAACTATTGAAAAAGTGGGTTTTTGAGATTGAACATCCCAGATGGAGAAGTGATATGATGTTATTCATAAGTAAAATTTATTCCCAAATGATCATCACCTTAAATGCTTATTCAGAGTGCTCATTTCAAAAGTTTGTATCATGCGAAACGGACGAGTCATTAGTGAAAATGAGCCCAAAAATCATCGTGCCTCAATGATGCGTTTCCAATCTAAACTTATGAATAAGATACTCATACACGAATCCTTGCTTCAACGACGTCTGGTCAATTTTTGCCTATTAACCTGTTCCATAGTTTAGGGTTGATTTCTGTCGGTGCGATTAGTTGTGAATTGATATTGAAAGGTCTCTTTCGGGTCTCATGTAGGAGCACCCAACTCTTTGCACCCTTAAAGTGAAGGATCTTTATTTGCTACGTTGGTTGGCAGTGTAAAAAGTTACTCGACAGGCAGCATTTAGCCCCTGGCACCCATATGCAGTTTTCAAATTGATGAAGAGCGTTCATTTTATTAGTGAGTAAATGTCTCATAAAGAAACCACTGGGATTACTTTAATGACCTCCCTTTTCTCAGGAAAAAGGAGAGGTGGGGAGTTTGATTCCCTACCTTTTCAAGAGGAGTGGAGGTGTAAATGTTTAGTTTTAGGTATGGGTTCAACTCTCACAAGTTGTAAAAAGGCAGAACAAAAGCCTTATAGTGAATTGAGATTTAGAGTAGGACAAACAAAAATCTCATGAAGATAGTTGCTTGTTTAGTGAGTGTTTTATTCAAGCGATAATTACAGTAGATGTCCTAATTTTTTTTTTCATAGTCTCCTATGCTCAATGTCATAGTTTTAGACCCCATTGGTGCATGAAGTAATCCATCCTAAGATGCTTGGTTTCTCTGTTCTCTTTATTTTTCTCCGTTTGCTCACCTATTCCTGCACTCATATAAACAAGTCCACGTTATGCACTATTTAGTTTAACAAACGTTTCATTTGATGAAGGGAACAAGAGGCCGGCTAATTGAAGCAGAACCCTAGCCTTGGTGGTGAATACGGAGCACACTCCTAGCTTGACCCCCGTATAAATCCCATCCCATCCACTCGAATAGCACACAAACCTCTCATTCCCTCACATTTGACACTCAACAAAACTTAGATACCAACCTTTAAGAATCCATCCATGGCGGAGAAAGAAGGAGGAATCGTCAAGAAAGGTCACGAGGAAGGCATGAAGATGGCAGTCTCAATCCTCGCGGAGTTTGAGCTACCGCTTGGCCTCCTCCCCCTCGCTGAAGTTGTTGAGGTCGGGTTTGTGCGCAGCACGAGATACATGTGGATTGTGCAGAAGAAGAAGGTGGAGCACTCGTTCAAGATGGTGAGCAAGCTCGTGAAATATGACACCGACATCACCGGCTACGTCGAAAAGAAGAGGATCAAGAAGCTCAAGGGCGTCAAGGCCAAAGAGCTCATTCTGTGGCCCCCAGTGAGCGAGATCACCGTTGACGACCCACCAACCGGGAAAATCCACTTCAAGAGCCTTGCCGGGATCACCAAGACCTTACCAGTTGAGGCATTCGCTGCGGGGCAGTGAAGGGATCTGTTGGAGTTTCGAGCACTGAGTTGTGTTACAAAACTCATTGTCATAGAAGAAGAAAGAGCAAAGCATGTGGCCATGCGAGGCCATATATTCCCTATTACTGTCTCGAGTTTGGTTTCTGTTTTGTTCTGCGTATTTTTCTTATCAAGGATTTGATTAGTGTTCGTAACGGCTTTGTTTATTGCACGTTCTTATTTCGATTGATTAGATTGGAAGAAACGATGCTGCTGCCACTTATGTCTATGTATCTGTTCTTGAAGATGGTGTTTATGTTCTTATCAACAACCTTAATGCTGGTTTCGTCTGGCAATATAATCTGTGGTATAGGGGACTATTAACGTTATGCTGAACTCTATCTAACTATGATGCATATTGTGTTACCGAAAAAGTCTTGCGCTAGAGTCTATGTTTCGCGAGGAGCTAAGGCATCCTTTCAACAATAGCTAAGGCATCCTTTCAACAATTAAATTTCTTATCTTAAATATGAGCAGAATTCTATATATATATTAATCCTGCTAATATAGCAGTTTTTGGGCAACTTTAAAAAAAATGACATAATGCGGGCCATAAATTCTTGAAAAAGTATATCTCATAATAATTTTCACTTGCTTATTATTTATTTATTTATTTTTGTAGCCCAAAGGATATTGTTATTATTATAGTTGATTAAGAACTGTCACTTAATTATTTCCTTTTTTTTTCCATGGTTAAATATACGGAATTTTTTTTTTCATGATAATGAATGCAATAAGTGTTAGTAAGTGTCAAATAAATGTTGGTAAAAGAATTACCAGTGACTTTTTTTGGGGTAACTTATTGGTTACTTATCAACACTTTGTGGAATTGCCAATAACTTGTGTTTGCATAATTTATTAAGACTTCAAATTTACTACCTCTTGTATGGAATTAACAAACTAAATTAGAGTTACTTACTAACTTTTGTCAGATGTGGTCCTTAATAAGACCTTAAAAGGCTATGACCACTAGGAAAGGCTAGGTATAGCTAGGTAGGGGGCTAGAAAAAGATTCCCTACCCACGGGAGGGCCCGCCAAGGACCCTTTATAGGGATTCCTCGCCCCCGGCTTGAGAAAGAGAGGCTGACCGATTAAATTCAGGCTAAACTCTTTCAATGATGGTTCCAGACCTCTAGAAGAGGTCTGGGTGAAATTACCCACTTTTAATTATTTTTATTCAATTTACCAACTAGTTTATGGAGTTACCAACTTTTAATTGCCTTGGTCACCCCTTACTTTTACTAATTATTTCTTGATATTATTAACATAAATTAGCGCAAGTTGACAAATTTTCTCCCATTAAATTAGAGGTCACCAACTCTCATTTAACTAACCGACGGCTATCTAGTTTTTCTTTTTAATTTGCCAACTTTTGTTTTTTGTTTTTCCTTACATCTACTAGCATTGTTTTAAATTTACCAACTCTTTTTTAAAAGGGAAAAAGCCACCAAAACCCTAAACTTTACCTCATATGACAAATTTATCTCGAGCTTTTTTTTTGTAATACAAAAAATCTCAAACTTTGCCAACTACGACACATTTATCTAAAACTTTTTTTTATGATACAAAAAACCATAAACTCATACTTGCATGACACATTTACCCCAAACTATAGGGAATTTTTGTCTTTTACTTTGTAATTTTTATTTTCATTTGCTTTTCTTTTTCTTTTTTTTTTTTTTTCTTCTCCTCTCTTTCCTTCGTTGACCATGGTAGAAGGAAGTTGAACTCAAGCAAGGCCGCCCTTGGCGGCGTTGAGCGAGGGTCGCCCTCGCCTGGGCGAGCAAGGGTGGTCTTCCTCATGGGTTGGGCAAGGACTACCCTTGCCAGATCCGGTGAGGGCAACCTTGGCCTGATGCAGGCGAGGCGATCCTAGCCTGGGTCAGATTTGGCGAGGAATTTCCTTGTTGGGGTTGGCGAGGGCCACCTTGGCAAGGGTCGACCTCGCTAGATTTAGCAAGGGTTGACCTCGCCTGACCAAGGGAAGGGGCACCTTCACCTACCTAAGTGAGGGTGGCCATCACTTGAGCCAGCTTCCTTTAGTCAGCAACTAAGGGAAGAGAGAAAAAGAAAAAATAAAAAAGAAAAAGGAAAACTAGCAAAAGGAAAGAAAAGGAAAAGAAAGACAAAAATGCCTTTTAGCCATAGAGTTGGAGTAAATGTGTCATAGTCGGTAAAGATTGGAGTTTTTTGTATTACAAAAAAAGTTAAGAGTAAATTTGTCACATTGCGTAAAGTTTAGGTTTTTGGTGGCTTTCTCCTTTTTTGAAGTTACCACCTTTATGCAATTAAGTACTAGGGTTAGATTACCTACTGTCATTTGAGTTACTCAAGAAGTTCTTTTTGTCTGGTAATTACCATTCTAATCTTTTAGCAACTTTTATCTATCTTTCTTAACTACTACTCTTATACCAATATACTAGCTTTAATCTAAGTGATTTACTAACATTTCTCTGATTATGTTATCAATTAGTTTTGTGGTACTAACTCTTATTTGAGTTAATCACCAAATTTTATTCTACTTTAGTTTACCATTTTTTTCTTAATAGAAAAGTTGGTAAGCAACTAAATAGAATAGTTGGGTAAGTCATTTAAATAAAATTTGCTAATTTCATATAATTTGTGGTAAATTTAAATCCTTAATAAGAAAGTTGAACAAGTGTTGGTAAAACTAGGGGCAAGCATGGTCCGGGTTTGGGCCGGTTGCCCCTTAACCCTAGGACCAACTCGCACAGTCACAGTGCTAGCCCTCAATTTTTGGAATTGAGGACCGACCCTATTGAGCTTGGGACCGAGGATCGGACCAACCCAATGGGTTTGGTCTGGTTCCGGGTCAACCCGAATCAATCGATAATTTTTTATTTCATTTTTTGTACTCCTTAACAAAATGATTGAGGTTCGAACTAACCCAATGGGTTTGGTCCGGTTTCAAGGTCAACTCAGGACCAACTAATAATTTTTTATTTCATTTTTTGTACTTTTTAAAAAAGCGATTGAGGACTAAACTAACCCAATGGGTTCGGTTCAATTTTAGGGTTAACCCAGGACCAACCAATAATTTTTTATTTCATTTTTTGTACTCCTTAAAAGGGCAAGGGAGGACCATACCGATTGAGGTTAGCTAAGAAAGGCAAGCAATGAGGGTCAAGTGGGGTGAGCATCAAATAGAATGAGTATCGAATGTCGAGTAGGAAGTAACAAGCTAAGCGAGCATTGAGTGGTGAGTGGTATGAGTGACCCAAAGCGAGTGAGGTGAGTGTCAAGTGGTGAGCGGAGAAGTTGTTTCTTTCGATTTTGGCAAATTGAAGACTAAGAAGATAAATAAGACATAAGAGAATGAATACTAGAGGATGATGCCATAAGGAGTTGTTTATGCCTTTTCGAACGTCATGATGACTCCTCACAAAACATTTTCCTCATTCATAAATTATGACTATTAATGCCATAAAAGACATTAAAAATCTGAGTTATTAAGGAACAATGTAAAATTACTTGAACTCCTCATTAGAGAGCTGTTTAATATTGTTGATGCTGTTTATTTTAAGGTTTTCTCTATATAAAAAAATTATATGTAATATATATTATAGGTAAATAATAGATAAGAGAAGTTTGTCTGACAAAAGGTAAGTTCAAAAAGAACAAATCAACATTGGCAACCACTCTAATAAAAGTGGGCGAGAGAAAACTAGTTGGTAGCTTAATTGATAATCACTCTAACTATAAATAACAAATTCTTATAGGAGGCTGGTAAGTTTAAATTATTCATAAGTCAAGCAAATTAAACTTCATAAAAAAAATATGAAAGTTGATAAGTATAAATGGGTGGAAAGCAACTCAAAGGAAAGTTGCTAATCTACAGGTAAATTAATAATACAAAAGTAATAATTTTTCTAAAAAAAATCGTTAGTTTAAATGAAGAGCTAGTAATGTACTAAGGATGTTGATAAGTAAGGAAAATAAAAATTGATGATTTTCGAGAAAAGTTAATAATAGTTGGTGAATAACCACTTGGAGACCTTGCTAGCCACATTGAGAAAAAAAAGAAAAGAAAAGAACGAAAGCAACTTCCACTCAAAATTGATAAGAATGACTATATTGACAAATCATCAAAAGTTTTATGACTAAATTGGCTAAATTAATAGGTTTATGACTAAATTTGAATCTATTCAATAAGTTTAAGACTTTTTGCAGTTGGTAACCTAATTGGCCATCATTGAGGCCTTAGCAACCCTCACTGACTATAATGAAAGAAAAGGAAAATAAAAAAAATTATAAAAAAATTCAAAGTAATTTCTCCAAAATTGCAAAAATTATCAAAGTTGGCACTAGTTGTATCATATATGATGGCCAATGTCTAAGTCAACAATTTCTAGCCAAAATTGATTAGAAGAATTATATTGATAAATTGTTAAAAGATTTATAATTAAATTGATTAAATTGAAAAGTTTATGGCTGAGTTGGCATTCATATATTAGGTTTAAGACTTTTCACTAGTTTTTCCCATCGAAAGAATAAGGGAGTGAGTGAGGCTACATGCAATTCGTTTAGAAAATTAGAAAACAACACAAAATCTACCTTTGTTTTTGGCAAGGTGTGCGCACCTTGAGTGCTAAAACTTGGCATGTGTCACGCCTCAAACCCCTAAGCATGTGAACATCTCTCCATGTCATTTAGTTGCAATGTTCTAGGATGCATTGTCGGCTTATTTTTTTTTTTCGATTAAATGCAAACGGAACGTACATAATAAATCACAACAACAAAAAGTAACAAGGATAACAAAGAAAACACAATAACATCACAATCATAGACTTCATTAATACATTTATATTTAACCCTAGGAAGTTTAGTAATTATAAGTCCATCATAAAAGGGCGACTTCTTATGTGACCAATATATAAAAATGGTTAGAAAGGTAGGGATTAACTTAACTCCTTTAACATGAGGGCTAGCCAAAAAGTGATGCATCTTGTGGCCACCACAATCGCACATGACGGTTCTCCATACCGCGGCCTTGAAAAATAATAAATAATGATGGATGAGATAAAATCTCAATAAGTTAACAACCTAAGCCTCGTTTAGGATGCTAACTCACTTCAAGTGCAATCTAAACATGCAACATTATATTGACGGCAAATCAATAGTAAAGTGACCCCCACTTTGCCCTAACTGTGAACATGGTTAGGCAGTTCGATCCAACGATAAACCTCAAAGCCGTCAAATAAACCCGTAGGCATTCTTACCTCCCCTTGGCACACCTTTGCATAATTTTAACTACTGATGCAATAGGCACGACACATAATCATAACACTTTGTATACTTTCCCATTATGTGGTCACATGAGTACACCACTAACTTATGCCAATTTCATTTTTCCTCAATTAACCAATGTAAACATGGTTCGTGATCATACAACAAACTATGGCAATTTTTACATGTAAAATTACGGTAAAACAATCATATGTGATCGGATACATATAATTGATTTGTCAAACTTTGTGCACTTCATCTTAAAACATCCTCACCCCATTCAACACATAAAACATAGCACCGAAATATGACACATCGTCGTCCAGAAAAACTTTATTTAAAATAGCACATAAGGTTTCTAAAATGAGCAATTATTTTTCATGGCATCACAAGCTTCAAACAACATAAATCATGTATAAATTCATCTCATAAGTCAAATATCAAACACATAAAAATCACCACTTATTGTCCTATTGCGATAACTTATCAACATAAAAATGATAGCTCATCGTCCAATTGTTGATAATCTATTATCCGATAACTTATTGTTTATTTTCCAATAGCTTATCACCTATTTATCGATAGCTTATCACTCCTTTGATGATAGCTTATCAACATTTTCTCGATAGCTCATCATCCCTTCGGCGATAACTTATCACCTAATTGCTTGATAACCTATCAACTCTACTTATCACTTGTCACAATAGCTTATCAATTTTGCTTATCGCTTATCATGATAACCTATCGACTAAACCATCACTAATTAATACTAAACAGCCATTAATTAAGACTAACTATGATTAGCCTTAATCTAAACTATTCATAAATGCAATTAAGACTAACCGCCATTAATTAAGCCTAATTACAATTAGCCTTAATCTAAACTATCCCTAAACACAATTAACACCCTAATCAAAGATTAGGAAGTTAACTCACTATTTTACATCAATGGCGAGCTAATGGCAATGGTGGCGCGATAGTGATGAGAATGTGATCCTTGCTACTTGAATGGTGGCATTACGATGGTAAGTCGACAAGCTTGAGGCTCATGGCCAAGCTTGGTGGGGGCGGTGGTGGATTAGCGGTGAGGATGGTAAACAGTACGACGTTGAGCGGCGGACAAAAGATGGTGGTTGTGGACATAGTGGGAAGGGGGCGGTGGTGGTGGACATAGTGGCAAGGGGGCAGCAAGGTTGGTTCGGTAGTGGCAAGGAGGTGGCAAGGTTGGTTCAGTCAAAGTAAGGGAGGAAAGAAGAGAGAGAGAGAGAGAGAGAGAGAGAGAGAGTTTCTCCCAAAAATCTTCTTCATCATGAATTTTCCATGAAATCTCCCTTAAACCCTCTCCTCCATGCAATTTCCCCTTTGTCTTCATTTTCTTAGAAGGCAAAAATCTTATAGAAGGGGCATTTTGGTCTTTTCACAACTTTTAACAAAAATTCCAATTTTGCCCTTGGATCTATTTGCTTGAATGGGCTCATTTGGGCTTGGCAAGCTTTGTTGGGCCCACATGGCCAAAACCTATGGGTATGAGGCCCATTGGGCCTTTGCTTGGCCGAGCTCCTTTTTCTAGCTTCCAATTCTCGACCCACTAAGTCTCATCCAAAAATTTAAAGCGGACCGATAAATGCTAGATAAATGAAGCAACATCAAATAGGCTAGTCTTGAAATCCTCGAAAGTTTGATACTTAAAATCGAATTAAATTTCATGGTTAAAATCAATTAAATGCGACTTTAGTATGACCTAAGCTATTGGATGGCTTTTAGGGATTTCGTGCGTTTGACCCATGGTCGATAATTTTAATTCCATATTTGTGCTTCTTCAAATCACCGACAACCCTTGGTTGTCATGTAATCACGAGAAATCAATTACTTACGCTAAATACAAGATTAATAAGAAATTGATTTACTGTTATTTGCAGCGAGTATCGCAATTGTGTGGAATCACCTACAAACTGACTACTTGCTTATATCAAATCAATATATACATATACATACATACATACATACATATATATATATATATATATATATATATCCATTTTCTAATTACCTTTAAAAGTGTAGGATTGTCCCTTGTCGCTCCTTATGACCGAATGGTCTATCCCTAATTAAATTCTCTGGCCATTCTCATTTTAATCTTTCATGACCCCTCTCAATAGATTAGTCAACTCATAAGTAATCAGTTTAGAGCAAATTTAACTATCTGTGTATTGATGAAATAACAATTTCATATATATTGAGAATGGTCAAATTTCAGGATATTACAATATAGGTAAACACATAAGTGCCAAAACATCCAAATGGTACACTTAAGTATCAAAATTGGAGAAAAAATGAACAGTTAAGTGGCAATAGCGAGCCACGTAAGATTTCTAATAACCACGTAGATCAATTTTATTCTTAAAATAATCTAATGTTGGATTTTTGGCAAGCCTCATTGGAGTGGGCACTTAAGTGTCTAATTTTAGAAAAGAAAATGGCATTTAAGCGTATTTCTTTGGAAGTTTTGGAACTTGTGTGTCCATCTGTACTAAGTCTTGACACATTGGTTGTACTTCTTTTGTTATTGGCATATGGCAAAAACACTTTTTTTTAATAGCAATCAAATAACGTTTGGGTTAGTTTTTGCTCATCTCGAGTATTATATGTCTTCAAGAAATTTTAAGGGTGCACCCTCGCAAATTGGTCTAATGCATTCAAAATTTATAATTGGAATGTCTCTAATAAGATTTAAATCCAGGACTACAAGTGAAGTGGTAAACATAATGCAAAGCCATTTAACAAAACTCACTACAACTTACTTAGTGAAAGCGACCATATTTATGAGTTGAGGTTGAAATTTGTCTATCGAAATATTTAAATGAATGCTTCAACAAGCTAATTTAATAACTAAAATTGGCTAAATTGTATTTACGATTCGGTAGTGTCAACTCTGCATCAAGCTGAAAGGGTTCATTCAACTATTGTGGTCATAGGACTTCCACTACAAATATTGTGAATTGGATTGATAAAATCAAATAAAGACAAATGGAACAACCACACAATAGCTATCTGCTATCGATCCGTCACTTCATGCTCTCTCAAATAATACTAGATTTGATTGGGCAAGTTGTGAAAGAAAAGGATAATTAGCTTTGAATCGAGGAAGAGAGTAATAATTTGAAAAAATTACTCTCTATGAAATGACTAGAATGCACTTCAAGTAACCTAGGCTAAGACAAAGTTTTAAATATTGGACATGTTGAGTTGTCATTTTAAAAAAGCCAACTCATCATATTAATCCACTTTACCAATAATGTCTAATTCATCATTTAAGCAAATGGAAGGATTATATTGAATATTAACTAATAATTTAAAGACCACATTAAATGAATTAAAAAGTTTAGGGATGATATTGCATGTTAGATCAAAATTTAAGGATTATTTGTGTCATTTTCCTTAAATATTTTAGTTGCCATAACTTGTAATAAAACCATTTTGACTTCGTCAAAACTGTGGGTGGGAAAAAAAAAACTTTGACTGTTCGACAAAAGAAGAAAAGTGGACGTTGATTGTAAAGGGGAAAGAATGAGGCACATGCATAAAAGAAAAGAGAAGGAAGAAGAAAACAAAAAAAAAGAGGAACAGGAAAGAAGAATTGGAGAAAAGAAGGAAAGGGAAAGAAGATGAGAAGGAAAAGGAGAGGAGTATATATCATGGGGATCTTGCCAAGTCGGACAAACTACGTCTCACACTGTCCGCTAAGGATCCAAACACTTTGCTCATCTAATCGAAGTAATTTTTAGAATTAGGGCATTAATCTAGAGTTATAGAATTTTGAACTACATGGTTAGATTTGGGAGTTGTCTAGCTTTGAAAATATATAGAAATGATAGTTTAAAGTGTTTTGGAGGGCTTTTAGGGATTTTGTGCATTTGACCTGTGGTCAATAATTTTCAATCCATATTTGTGCCTCTTCAAATCGCGGACAACCCTCGGTTATCATGTAATTGTGAGGAATCAATTACTTACTCTAAATACAAGATCAATATGAAATTGATTTACTGTTATATGCAGCGAGTATCGTAATTGTCGCGACCAATTTTTTTGGGGGTGAACCACCTAGGGTTTTGGCTAATAGATTGTTAAGCCTAGACTTAACTCGGGCTCTCCCAAGCCCATACCAATTCGCGACTTTCGGTTCAAGTTCTTAACATGCAATTGTTTTAATTAGGAGTCGCCACTAATCTATTTTTGGTGAGTCGATTAGAAACCCAAGTAAAGTAATGGGAGATTTACTTTACTCCTACGAACCAGAGATTTATGGATTCGGGGACTTGATTACACTAGATTTCTCTAACGCCCTTTCGGT
Source organism: Eucalyptus grandis (assembly GCF_016545825.1). Classification (NCBI taxonomy): domain Eukaryota; kingdom Viridiplantae; phylum Streptophyta; class Magnoliopsida; order Myrtales; family Myrtaceae; genus Eucalyptus; species Eucalyptus grandis. The sequence goes on from NC_052615.1 coordinate 9,609,870, forward strand.
ACCTTTCCTTTTATTTTGAAAAAATGTTTGGCAAGCAGTTTGGATTGATTTTAAATTTATTTTCCTAACATGTGAGGTGATCATGCGGGTGCGCAAACCACCAATTTACACCCAAGAAAAGCAATGAATAAATTGCAGGACTTACCTCATAGCAACGAAAGCATCTGCGTTGTTAGATCAGAATTTACATCATCAACCCTAGATATGATTTCTAATTAACACGCAATTTCTTTTTTTTGTTTTCACTTAATTAATGAAAATCATGCAATATGCAATGCATGCCACTAATTTAACATGAAATAATATGACATGGCAACATGACTTAGCTATACATAACTAAGCATGTAGTCTATCCTAAGCATGAGATGATGTATTCTAAATAATTTTTTATTTTCCATGAGATTCGAAATTAAAGAAATGCAACACTTAAATATGCAATCTAAATTAATCTAATGACCTAATTCTAATGACGGGCAATTTCTAATTAGATGCATCTAACAAAAATCACTAAATGACGTGCATTGTATGAAACTAATTCTATATGACATGCACATGATTTTTATTTTCCTAATAAACATGCAATCTATTTAGGAGAAATTATCTAAACCTATGACATGCAATCTTAACATGCAATGACGTGCAAAGAATGCCCTAACTCTACATGACATATGCATAATGACTTTTTTTGTGTTTTTCCTTTTTTCCCCTTTTTTTTTAAATTTCGAAATTAACAATTGCCAAATAGTTAAACATGCAATTTAGACTAGTGAAGCAGAAATCTAACATCCTAATTTTTTGTATTTTTTCATTTTTTCAAAAATTCGAAATAAATAAATTTCCTATTCTAGACATGCAAAATAATCTAAAACAAGTAACATCCTAACATGCATCTAATCTAACTCAAATATTTTTTCTTTTACGGGAGCAAACAAATAAAGCATCAAGAACAACACGGCACCAAATCAAGCAAGACATCATCCACGTCCATTTAATTTTGGGAACTAAATTGACGAATCATATCTCGCGCATGAGATCGGACTGTCAATCATACGCACGTTATGAAATTAGGAAAATTTCCTAATTCATGAGGGATTAAGAGATCTTTTGGATATGGCAATAACGAACAAATATTCAAATTCCTTTACCAAAAAAAAAAAAAAACAAATATTCAAATAAATCGCGATCCCATGGATCGGACAATAAAATATAAGAAAATCGAATCAATCAAAAATCTTACCTAGCTCTCGATATCGCACCGATAACTTTTCCAAATTGGGATGTCGACTCGAAACCGTGGACCAGCGGCAAGGGGCTCACAAATGGCGGAGGCTACATGGCTCGCGGTGTGGGCGGGCTCGCGGAGATAGAGCTTGCGGCTAGTGATCTCGAAGGAACAGGGAGAGTGCTTTTTATTTGGCCTCATCCACAGCCGATCCCACCGAACTTTGTCCACATACCTCACTTCTTTTTTTCGTGCGTTGCCTAAATTCTCTTCATCGTTCAAATTAATGCGGTTTGCATTTTTATTCAAGTGCGGGAAACATGCAATTGGCGGAAGCAAATTAATACACGATCGGGACATGTACAAGCTGACTAAACAGATTCCTTTCGCCGCTTAACTATATGCTCATCTTCACGTGAAAGCTCAATCTATTTGAATATTGATTTTGCAAACCTGGATCGACGGACGGTTCGGCTCGGACAGGCTGGATGGCGGTGCTTGGCTCGACTAGGAAACCCGCAAAGAAAGACCCGGTATTCGTCGTTCTTGGGGATTCCGCAGATGGCCTAATAGGCCACACGGATGTGGCTTGCGCCGGGGATGCCCGTAGAGATCTTGAACATTAACTCGTTTCGAAACAAAACAACAACAAAATATATGCGATCAAGGACTTTTTTTTTTTTTTTTTTTTTTTTTTTTTTTTTTTTTTTTCGAAGAGGCAAATATATATAATTAAGGAAGAGTTACACCGTTTGCAAATAGATCCGTACAGATTATATCCAAAAGCGGAGGGGGATAGACGAGGCCAATTTAAAGGAAGACTTCTTGAAAGTCCGGGCCTTGGCGGCCCGCTTGGCTGCCTCGTTCGCGTCTCTACTGCAGTGGACGAAACACAGATTGGTGAACCCTTGCAGGAGCGCCGCAGCCTCAGCAAGCAGAGAGCGAAGCTCCCATGGCGGAGGGCAAGATTTGTTGACCGCATCCACCAGCGTTTGACAATCCGATTCCACGGTAAGAGCTTGGTTTGTGTGTCCTTTCTGCATCAGATCTCGTAGTGTGAGGGTTAAAGCTTGGGCTTCTGTCTGTAGAGCGGTAGATGCAGCAACATGGCTTGAGAAACCATCCACGATTCGGCCAGCGTGATCTCGAGTAATTGAAGCCACCGTTCCTTCCGATGATGCAGGGATAAAAGCTCCGTCTATGTTAACCTTCCAGGTGCCAGGAATCGGAGGGTGCCAAACACGATCGGAAGAGAAGGATCGAAGTTGAGATGCCGGACTCGCTGCACACAGACGGCGATCTGTCAGTGCATTAGCCAAAGCCGTTCGCACCACCTGTGTTGGATCAGGATGAGCTCTGCGAAATACAAAGCTGTTTCTGGCCTTCCAGATCTGCCACAGCGTATGCACAATAATGTCCAGATCAGGTAAGATATTGCTATTCATTATAATATCTGTTATCCAAGCATCCATACGTTGAGTATTATAAGCCGCCGGATTGATATTTAGCTGCGAATGCGACCAAACCTTTGCTGTCCATGGACATAATAAGAAGATGTGTTCTGTAGATTCTGGGGTATGTGTGGTGCATAACTTGCATAGAGAGTCAGAAATAACATGTCGACGGTAGAGATTCTCACATGTGGAAAGAGCATTGTGGCAGAGAGACCACAAAAAGACACGGAGTTTTGGAGATGTTTTGAGCTGCCAGATCTTACGCCAAAGGGTTGTAGGGGCTTGGTAGGAAGATGATGCGTTGTTGCTGTCATGCATATTAGCTTTTGCTCTAAGGTAGTTATAACAACTCTTGACTGTATATTCGCCGTCTTGAGTGCCTTTCCATATGATCTTATCAGTTAGGCATTGGGGCCGAAGTTGAATAGTTAGGATCTCAGTCACTGTTTGGGCATCAAAAGATTGACGCAACAAGGGTTCATCCCAAATATACTGACCTGGTAAGATAAAACCAGCAACTTGCTTCGGTTCACCTTGGGGCGCAGGGCCACCAATGGTTCCTCTTGAGAGCCACCTATCTTCGCGGATTGAAATATCTTGCCCATTACCAACAGCCCACTGAATGTTATCCAGAATTGAGTCTCTGCCAAGCAGTAGACTCTGCCAGCCCCATGAAGGTCTAAAGCCTATATTAGCATGCAAGAAATCCGTAGAATGATAGTAAAGACCTTTAAGCAATTTAGTCCATAGGGAAGAGGGGTTATTCATTAGACGCCATGCCTGTTTGCCTAGTAAGGCTTTGTTAAAAATGGTAAGGTCACGAAAGCCCATCCCTCCAATATCCTTTCTCTGAGTTAGAAAATCCCACTGTTTCCAATAGATACCAGTCTTAGTACTGCTATTCTGCCACCAAAATCTGGCAATTTTCTGTTGAATAGACTTGCATAAAGAAACAGGGATCTTGAAAATAGACATCACATATTGAGGGATAGCTTGAACAACGGTTTTTATTAAAAGTTCCTTACCTCCTTTTGAGATGAACTTCTCCTTCCAGCCTTCTAGTTTAGAATGCACACGAGCTAAGATCCAGGCAAACATATCCCTTTTTGATCTTCCCCGGTCTGATGGTATACCAAGGTATCTACTACATTTAGTTAGAATAGGAACTCGGATTTCTTGGGCCAAATTCTCTTGTAATTGGATAGGACACGCCTTGCTGAAAAGGATACCGGATTTGTTTCGGTTAACAATCTGGCCAGTAGCTAAGCAGTATTGATTTAGCAAATTCGCTAGATTCTGACATTCCCGAAGTTTGCCATCCAGGAAGAAAACAGCATCATCAGCAAATAATAAGTGAGAGAGGGTTGGACACCACCTATTCAATGTGATACCTTTTATATTTCCCATGAGCAGGGGCTTGCTTTGGATAAGGATAGAAAGCACATTTGCTACCAGGATAAATAGATATGGTGATAAAGGATCACCGACGGAGTCCTCTAGTAGGGTGAATATATGGAAGATTTTCACCATTAAATCGACACTAAGGGTAGAAGTTGTAATGCATTCCATAACCCTTTGGACCCATATTGAGCTGAAACCCAATTTAAGCATATAATCCCGAAGAAAATCCCATTCCACTCGGGTCGTAGGCCTTCGCATGTCTAACTTTAGGACGGCTTGAAAATGTTTCTTTCTTTTCCTAATCCTAAGTTGATGAAGGACCTCTTGCACGATCAAGATATTATCTTGAATCTGACGACCACTAATAAAAGCAGATTGTTCTGGGGAAATCAGCATTGGTAGCCACGGTTTGAGGCGGTTGGCCAAGATCTTTGAAATAATCTTATAGATATAATTGCAAAGACTGATTGGGCGATACTGATCTAATCTTTCCGGGTTGGGGACTTTGGGTATTAAAGTGATAGTTGTTTGATTGAGTGCAGGTTGCAAGACACCAGTGCAGAAAAAATGTTGTACCAAGCCAAAGAGATCTTCTTTCAAGATGTCCCAGTAATGCTGGTAGAAAAGCCCATTCAGTCCATCTGGCCCTGGCGCTTTAGTTGCCCCCAACTGAAAGACAGCTTGTCTTAATTCTTCTTGAGTGACAGCTCGTATGAGGTTAGTATTCATATCTTCCGTGACCATCTGAGGGCACTGCTGCAATATAGGTTCATAATTACGATGTCCCATTGATGCATATAAAGATTGAAAATGATGAATGATCATATCCTTAAGTTGTTGTTGATCCTCACCCAATGTTGATCTCGTATCCCGAAGCATGCCGATCCGATTTCTTTGTCTTCGTTGGATAGTAGAGGCATAGAAGAATTTGGTGTTTTTATCACCCCACCCGAGCCGCTTAATACGGGAGCGCAAGGCCCAATACTGCTCTTCCTGTTGCCAGAGGTATTGAATTTCCATCTGCAGGCGAGTCATCTCTTCATTATCATGTTGGTTGTGGGGCGTATTCATTATGTCTTGGAGTTGTAGCGTCAAATCACTAAGTTTTTCTCTACCATTAGCGAATTTTCTTTGACTCCATACAGCAAGAGCACCCGAAACACTTAATCTTCGCTGAAATTGTAGAGTTGGACCGCAGATTGGATCGCCAGTTTGCAGCAACAATTTGATCACACTCCTGATCTTGAATCCAGAAGGCCTCAAAGGTAAATCTTCTTCTCCTTTTTTTGTTTGTGGCTTCTGTGGAAAGGAGGAGTGGGCTGTGATCCGACGCGAGAGCAGGTAAGACGAACACCTCAGCTGATGGATAAGCTAAATGCCAGTCCATTGTGCAAAGAGCCCGATCCAGTTTTTCCTTAATTAACTCCTCTCCCTCTCGATTATTGACCCAGGTATATGCACAACCTTTACTTGCCACCTCCAGAAAAGAACAGGATTCAACAAAAGCACGAAAAGATCGCATCCGATAGGGATCAGCTTGTCGCTTACCTGTTTTCTCCCAGTGGTAAAGGATTTCATTGAAATCTCCAACACACACCCAGGGTAGAGTATTATAGTCACTGATATGGCGTAACTCATTCCATACATTTTGTCTTTGATTATAGACTGATGGGGCATGGACACAGGTGAGTCGCATGACCAACATAGATTCCTTATCCGTACATAACATATCCAGGAAGTCTGAGGATTGGTGTACAAGTGACATAGACACACCTTCATTCCAAAACACAGCCAATCCACTGCTCGTCCCAACAGGTTCTTCAAGAAAACAAAGTGAGAGAAGTTGAGTCTCTTTTGGATTCTGATTAGAACGTAACTCTGGTTTTTTGTTTCCATCAAAAAATTATTTGGGGCTTTTCTTGGGCCACTAGGACCCTTAAAGCTCGAACTGTCGGGGATTGCCCAAACCCCGGTTCCTCCAGCTCAATATCTTCATCTGTCATGGGGTGGCTGATTCGGGCTAGCCACCACAGCCCATCTGCTAGGTTCTTCAACGGTAAGAATTGGGGTGTCCATTAAATGTGAGTCATCAAAGTTCTCTCGGATTTGAGTGCAAACATCAGGGCTAAATAGTTTTTTAGCCTTCTTAATAGGTCCAGATCGAGCAGTAAGACGAGAATGCTTCCCCTTCTTAGATTGTATATTGCTTGCTGTGATGCTGTCAGCTAGAAGTTTGTGGTGCACAGTTTGATTCTTTGACACAGATGGAACCATAGATTGCCATTTAATAGGAGTTGCAGCAATAATAGGACTTGTGCGACAGTTTCTTGATAGAGAAAAGAGATGAAAGTGAGATATTGATCGAGAATGGGCGTGCATGTCCACGGTAGCAAAAAGAATTTGATTTTGAAGACTTAGTGGGCAACGGGATCTTCAATTGGCCGGGCGGGTCTCATTCTTCACGATTTCTCTTTCATGTGTAGAATGTCCGCTCTCTCTCCATTCTCTGCTCGTCTCGAGAATTGTGGCCGTCTCTTCACTATTTTTTTTTGTCGCTTGAAATAAAGTAGCCCCTTTTTGCGAATGTTCTTCTAGCGTCCGCGAGAGAGGTGGAGCTGTGTATCCATTGATGAGGGGATGAGATCATGAACAAATATTGGAGAGAGAGAGAGAGAGAGAGAGAGCTCTCCCTTGCGAACGTGTTCTCTTTTCCTTCGAGTGGTGCCCGTTTGTATCGATTGTGTGGCCTCCTCCCCAAACCCTACGCATTTAATCTATTTATAGGCCGCGAGTTAGGGTTCTAATTTTTCCAAATCCATATCCACGAAAATTTCTTTTTCCAAATGTAATATTTGCTTTTGATACAATTTAGGATTGCAAGAGGATTTTTCTAAAATTTAAAATCTCGCATAAATCAATCCGTAAAATCTTCCCTGGATATGGGCTTGGGCCAATTTACTTTCTTTGTGGGCTTAGTCCAATTCACCAAATTAATATTCCGAACCATCAATTTGAACACATTTGTCACCGGCCCAATGTAAATGCAAATTAAAATGGATGCACCTAAAACTATATGCTATGCAATTAATTAATTAACTAATATTTTTTTAGGGGTTAAAATTAATCCCTAATTTTTTAATGCAACTAATAATTAAAATGGTCACCAAAATTTAGGTGTCAACAGCTGCCCCTCTTTGAAGGTGAGCTCGTAGAGGTTGCCTTCAAAGATAAATTGAGATCTAAATTTTGATCATGCACATATAATGAATGATATTTTTGTTGGAACATGAATTCCATTTTTAATGCAACTTATATGATGCATGGAAATGCTAATGCAAATGATAGATGAACCTACCTGAAATAACTTACCTTTGAGGAGGATAGAGTAATTCGAGGTAGTGGGTGTTACTTGTCCAGGACCCGTACCATTCTACGGTCGCCTAGAATAGTAACATGACTTTGTGAAGATGCTGCTTTCCTAGGACCCGTACCATTCTACGGTCGCCTAGTATGGCAGAAAGGAGCTGCTTTCTCAGGACCCGTACCATTCTACGGTCGCCCAATACGGCAGAAATGTTTGTAAGGAACTGTTTTCCTAGGACCCGTACCATTTTACGGTTGCCCAGTACGGCAGAAATGTTTTGTAAGGAAATGTTTTCCCAGGACCCGTACCATTCTACGGTCGCCTAGTATGGCAGAAAGGTTTTGTCTAGAACCCGTACCATTCTACGGTCGCCTAAACAGGGATTCATTTTTCATGACCTGTACCATTCTACGGTCGCCTGAATAAGGGATAGGTGTTGTCAAGGACCCGTACCATTCTACGGTCGCCTCAACGAAGAAAATTATTTTTCCAGGACCCGTACCATTCTATGGTCGCCTGAATGAAGAAATTGCTTTTTCAGACCTGTACCATTCTACTAGGTCCGCTGTTAGAGCAATAAATGTTGTCTAGGACCCGTACCATTCTACGGTCGCCTAGATTGAGGTTTTGCTTGGCTAGGACCCGAACCATTCTTCGGTCGCCTAGCCTTGCGACGAAATCATCCGACCAGACTGAACCATTCTTCGGTCGCCTTAATCAGATTGAATCTGGAGGAAAAATCTTTGGGGAGACAACTCCATTGAGTGTCGGTGTAAAAGACTCTGGGCTACGAAAGCACGCCAGGTCAAGAACTCCGGGCTACGAAAGCACGCTAGTTGATGAAGGGGACTCGGGCTACAAAGGCACGCCAGGTCGATATAAAGGACACCGGGCTACAAAAGCACGCCGTGTCTATTAAAAGGGACATTGGGCTACGGAAGCACACCGAGTCGATGAAAATGACTCTGGGCTACGAAAGCACGCCAGGTCGATATAACTGGATAGCTTGACCAAGTCAAGTGTCGATGCACTTGAGAGAGAATACCTGCACAATGACAAGTATTTTAGAGTATGTTAAAGATATACTTACCTGGTGATATCTCTGATTCTTAGGGATATGTCTTTTGGAATTTAGATATCCTGTGGAGGTCTTTCACCTCATGATGGAGGTTTCTCATCCCCTAATATCATGAAACATTCTGAAAGGAACTTGAATTACCTATCAGACATAATTTAGAGCAAAAACTGATATGCATTCATCAAAGAGATAGACAATCTGAGCTATTCTAGAATGCACATTTCAAAATTCAATGAGGTTTTCATCAACTTAATCGGGGTTCATGCATAATGACCTTTGCAGCACCCAAATTTCCACTGGAGAAAATTATCATTCAGGACAATCTTCACTCATAACATGGATTTCCTAAGAATACCAAATGAGAGACATTTAGTTAGAAAGGACTTTCACTCACTCTCATTTAGAGGCTATTTTATGAGAATCACTCCATCTCACTGTCATCATACCAACAAGGGTCCGAGTATTCTCGCAAGCGGTACGACCTCACCAATCTGAGAGGTCTTTAACAAGGACCGTAATGTGGGCTTGGTCAACGGTTTAACAAAGGGACTCTTTGAGTCAAGGCAATTGAAAGAACAATTTTGTAATCATCTCCGGGTTTACAAGTCAAGAACCCTGCAAAATGAGAAAGATATAATCTTGCTCGCACTTCTTCGAGCGATGCTTATAAACATATGAACTCCTACGTTAATTCAAATGCCCTAATCTGAAGAGACTTTGTAAGGGACGTAACGTAGGCTAGGTTCATGGGTTGAGAAATGAAAGGATCATTAGGCTCAAAATGTGTGTAAAATGTGAGAGTTGATGATCATCTTGGCATTGCCACTAGTTTTCTTTTTCACCATCGGGGATTGTCTTCATGAAGTGCCCCATTGATTGTAAAAACTCAGCATTTGAGTTCTTTGACTATTGCTCCATTGGGATTCAATTCTTGTAATTGACAGTCACCTTATCTTGACTCTCTTTTTCATCTATGGGCATTGCCCTTGCTTCTACTAGGCACACCGCTTTTTCATGCCCCTAGTTCTTATTTATTTTTTTTCACTTTTTTTCATGGGCATTGGCCTTGCTTTTACCAGGCACATTGCTTTTTTTCATGCCCCTTAGTTCTATTTTGAATTCAATTCTTGCACATAATGCATGCGTCAAGCAAACTACACTTTGAATGACACTCGAACTTTTAAGGGCCTTCATCTGCCTTTTGCCTTGCCCCAGTGTGGGGAATGATCACCAACTGGGTTTAAAGGAATGAAATTGCAGGCTCAAGTGGGCTATGCAAATGATATAAGTATGTAGGATAGAGAAAGAAATGCTCTTCGTCATCCTAAGGCACTTAAATTTCCACATGAATTCAATGTAATAGCACGAATTGAAAATTGATGCAAGTGAAAGCAAGAAAATTTCAATCTATTTTCTTCACTTTATGGTGCTGTCTTACCCTCCAATTTGCCTCAATGTGGGGTGGTTCTTGACAGGGATAACTTTAAAAAAATCTTCACAAGTGTTATAAGGCTCAAAGTAGTTAAGTAATGTATCACATGTAGTGTTTGGGATAGAGAAATGAACTGCCCCTCATTATTTTGGTCATCGTACCTTTTGCGAGAGAACTCTTTACCTTATAGATATGGAACTTCCTACACTCATCTCACAAGTGTATAAGTAGGGGTTTGTGTATAGGATAAGGCTTGCCTTTCATCATGCTGACACGTCTCATTCAGCATTCTTAAGCATTGATGTCACTCCATTAAATTGTCTATCTTGACAAATCTCCACATGAAATTGGTGAGCTAAATCAATATGAAAATTTTCTTTTCAAAAGAGTTCAGCAACTTTAGGCATAAAAAGCGTTTGTGACCTCAAAACAAATAATTTACTACACTCGAACATGATTTCAAGCATTCATTCAAGGAATTGTCCCATGAAGGGATTGCCTCAGCAATGGATGTTCCTAGATTGCCTCTATCGAAAGGGAATAAACATACAAATTGATCAATCAATGATGAAAATCCGATCTTTGATTTGATGAAATCCTGCTTTTGCCCCTGCACAAAACAACGTGCATGAATAGGATACTATGCAACATTAAAATAAATTCAAATTGCACAACCATTTTGGCTCGGATCGAGATTCTATCTCAATTATGTCACTACTAGAATATGTAGTGCCCCCCAATTCGTCATCTGCAAGGAAAAGAACAAAGCGTCATCTCCCAAAATTATTTATGTTCAAAGACGAGATGTACCTCTTTCACCAAAGATGGATGATCCTCTTTTAACTTGCCTCTCATTTAATGGGCGAGAATGAAAATTCCGTCAAGCATGGAAATGGAACAAACTTTGTTTGGCCCTAATGTGCCTTTTTCAGATGCTTTCTTATCGGGTCAAGAAAGTAATGCTCTGAAACATGAAGTAAATGAGTCAGAAAATTAAATAGGGCTAATCTAAGGCATGTTTTTTGGAAATGGTTTGAAAAATGATTTTTTTATTTATTCTCTTTTGGATGAGGAAGCATGAAGAAGCCCAGTCCTCAGAATTTCTCCTTGGATGATATTTTCTTTTCATTGTTGGATATCATCACCGGGCTAGTTTGGTGTACCCCATCATGTCCTCAAAATAAAACTTGTAATTCTATTGATATTCATCAATCAAATTACATTTATTGGAATGTGATGCTCAAGCACTAAAGCAAAACAGAAGAAATTTTTACCAATCCCTAAAAAGCAATAAGAATTCCCACACAGGGGAAGGTGCAATTGAACATGCCCCTAATTAAATAAGGAAAGCAAACTAATTAGGATCATGAATCATGTATGCTTGAGTTCTTCACCCTCCTTGATCTGGTGATGCAAATCCTCTAGGTCAGAGATTATTCCTTCTAGATATATCACTAGTCTCTTCATAGTAGCATCAAATTCAGCTACTTCAGGAAAATAGGACGGTTCGAAAGTCCTCTTGGTTCTCTTCTTTGAGTCATAGTTTCCTACTGAAGATAGAGTACCTATATCATCACGGCCTTTTTGCTTGACGAAACAAGCCACAGTAGCAGACAATTCATCGACTTGACTTTGGAGGTACGCAATTCATTTGTTTATATTGACAATGATACGGTCCAGCACCTCATTTTGATCCGCTATTTTAGCCCTCGGCCGTGTACAGATGGGTGAGCGAGATCGCCCCATAATCACCTAAAGGAAATAAACAGGAACATGTAAGCATGAGGTGTAAATGGAGAGTCAATCCATGACAATGATCTAATCGATTTTTCTATCATTTCTTTTTTCATTTATTCATGAAAAGTCTATGCAAGAAGGGAATTTCCTAAAAATGGATATCCTAGTAAAACCAAATTTTCTAGACATGATGTAAAAACAAATTCTCCAAAGTTTTTTTTTAAATGCATCATTCCCTAGCAATTGCTCATTTCATTTCCAATTGACAAATGAATCAAATCAATGATTGACCTAGATTGTCATGGACCGACCCAAGAATACGACAAAATAAATTGCATGCTATAGGGAAAGAACACTTACTTCACCAAAGAGAATCAATGGCAATCACATAGACATGCGGATGGTAAGTGGCTCGATTTCTAATCTATAAGGCTTATCAAGGTGGAGCCACGAGGATGATCAGACTAGCCACGAGCTTGTGGACTATGTCGGGTCCTTATGACTCCGGTTTAGTCAAAGAGCCGACCCGGGTCGCGAGCATGCGGACCGAGGTGGGTACTCTTGACACCATGAAAGAAACTTCGGGATTGAGATGGGCGACTCGTACCGTGAGCATGCGGTCGGAGTGGTATCCATCTCAATACCATCCTAAATGATCCTATGCGGCCCAGGTTCGGCGGCGGGTTGTGTGTGCAATAGTGTAGTGCTAGATGCAGGGCATGCACATCAATTTAAATCAAACAACACTTCAATAGCTTGAATTTAAAACATTCATCCCCAACTCCAACCTGCAAGACAAGGGTTAGCAAAGACTACTCCCCTTATATCTCCTCATCTGCAAAAATATTTAACCTTAAATGTTAGGGACGTACCTGGAATCCTTGCTGCCAAACAAAAACAGTTTTCAAAATATAAAATTGGCCTAAGTCCACTAAGAGTTTCAAATCAAGTCCCCAGTGGAGTCGCCAAGCTGTCGCGACCAATTTTTTTGGGGGTGAACCACCTAGGGTTTTGGCTAATAGATTGTTAAGCCTAGACTTAACTCGGGCTCTCCCAAGCCCATACCAATTCGCGACTTTCGGTTCAAGTTCTTAACATGCAATTGTTTTAATTAGGAGTCGCCACTAATCTATTTTTGGTGGGTCGATTAGAAACCCAAGTAAAGTAATGGGAGATTTACTTTACTCCTACGAACCAGAGATTTATGGATTCGGGGACTTGATTACGCTAGATTTCTCTAACGCCCTTTCGGTACCTTTCTTTTTATTTTGAAAAATGTTTGGCAAGCAGTTTGGATTGATTTTAAATTTATTTTCCTAACATGTGAGGTGATCATGCGGGTGCGCAAACCACCAATTTACACCCAAGAAAAGCAATGAATAAATTGCAGGACTTACCTCATAGCAACGAAAGCATCTGCGTTGTTAGATCAGAATTCACATCATCAACCCTAGATATGATTTCTAATTAACACGCAATTTCTTTTTTTGTTTTCACTTAATTAATGAAAATCATGCAATATGCAATGCATGCCACTAATTTAACATGAAATAATATGACATGGCAACATGACTTAGCTATACATAACTAAGCATGTAGTCTATCCTAAGCATGAGATGATGTATTCTAAATAATTTTTTATTTTCCATGAGATTCGAAATTAAAGAAATGCAACACTTAAATATGCAATCTAAATTAATCTAATGACCTAATTCTAATGACGGGCAATTTCTAATTAAATGCATCTAACAAAAATCACTAAATGACGTGCATTGTATGAAACTAATTCTATATGATGTGCACATGATTTTTATTTTCCTAATAAGCATGCAATCTATTTAGGAGAAATTATCTAAACCTATGACATGCAATCATAACATGCAATGACGTGCAAAGAATGCCCTAATTCTACACGACATATGCATAATGACTTTTTTTTGTGTTTTTCCTTTTTTTCCCCTTTTTTTTTAAATTTCGAAATTAACAATTGCCAAATAGTTAAACATGCAATTTAGACTAGTGAAGCAGAAATCTAACATCCTAATTTTTTGTATTTTTCATTTTTTCAAAAATTCAAAATAAATAAATTTCCTATTCTAGACATGCAAAATAATCTAAAACAAGTAACATCCTAACATGCATCTAATCTAACTCAAATATTTTTTCTTTTACGGGAGCAAACAAATAAAGCATCAAGAACAACACGGCACCAAATCAAGCAAGACATCATCCACGTCCATTTAATTTTGGGAACTAAATTGACGAATCATATCTCGCGCATGAGATCGGACTGTCAATCATACGCACGTTATGAAATTAGGAAAATTTCCTAATTCATGAGGGATTAAGAGATCTTTTGGATATGGCAATAACGAACAAATATTCAAATTCCTTTACCAAAAAAAAAAAACAAATATTCAAATAAATCGCGATCCCATGGATCGGACAATAAAATATAAGAAAATCGAATCAATCAAAAATCTTACCTAGCTCTCGATATCGCACCGATAACTTTTCCAAATTGGGATGTCGACTCGAAACCGTGGACCAGCGGCAAGGGGCTCACAAATGGCGGAGGCTACATGGCTCGCGGTGTGGGCGGGCTCGCGGAGATAGAGCTTGCGGCTAGTGATCTCGAAGGAACAGGGAGAGAGTGCTTTTTATTTGGCCTCATCCACAGCCGATCCCACCGAACTTTGTCCACATACCTCACTTCTTTTTTTCGTGCGTTGCCTAAATTCTCTTCATCGTTCAAATTAATGCGGTTTGCATTTTTATTCAAGTGCAGGGAAACATGCAATTGGCGGAAGCAAATTAATACACGATCAGGACATGTACAAGCTGACTAAACAGATTCCTTTCGCCGCTTAACTATATGCTCATCTTCACGTGAAAGCTCAATCTATTTGAATATTGATTTTGCAAACCTAGACCGACGGACGGTTCGGCTCGGACAGCTGGATGGCAGTGCTTGGCTCGACTAGGAAACCTGCAAAGATAGACCAGTATTCGTCGTTGCTGGGGATTCCGCAGATGGCCTAATAGGCCACACGGATGTGGCTTGCGTCGGGGATGCCTGTAGAGATCTTGAACATTAACTCGTTTCTGAAACAAAACAACAACAAAATATATGCGATCAAGGACTTGTGCGACAGTTTCTTGATAGAGAAAGGAGATGAAAGTGAGATATTGATCGAGAATGGGCGTGCATGTCCACGGTAGCAAAAAGAATTTGATTTTGAAGACTTAGTGGGCAACGGGATCTTCAATTGGCCAGGGGCGGGTCTCATTCTTCACGATTTCTCTTTCATGTGTAGAATGTCCGCTCTCTCTCCATTCTCTGCTCGTCTCAGAATTGTGGCCGTCTCTTCACTATTTTTTTTGTCGCTTGAAATAAAGTAGCCCCTTTTGCGAATGTTCTTCTAGCGTCCGCGAGAGAGGTGGAGCTGTGTATCCATTGATGAGGGGATGAGATCATGAACAAATATTGGAGAGAGAGAGAGAGAGAGAGAGCTCTCCCTTGCGAACGTGTTCTCTTTTCCTTCAAGTGGTGGCCGTTTGTATCGATTGTGTGGCCTCCTCCCCAAACCCTACGCATTTAATCTATTTATAGGCCGCGAGTTAGGGTTCTAATTTTTCCAAATCCATATCCACGAAAATTTCTTTTTCCAAATGTAATATTTGCTTTTGATACAATTTAGGATTGCAAGAGGATTTTTCTAAAATTTAAAATCTCGCATAAATCAATCCGTAAAATCTTCCCCAGGATATGGGCTTGGGCCAATTTACTTTCTTTGTGGGCTTAGTCCAATTCACCAAATTAATATTCCGAACCATCAATTTGAACACATTTGTCACCGGCCCAATGTAAATGCAAATTAAAATGGATGCACCTAAAACTATATGCTATGCAATTAATTAATTAACTAATATTTTTTTAGGGGTTAAAATTAATCCCTAATTTTTTAATGCAACTAATAATTAAAAGGGTCACCAAAATTTAGGTGTCAACAGTAATTGTGTAGAATCACATACAAACCGACTACTTGCTTAGATCAAATCGATATTATATATATATATATATATATATATATATATATATATCCTAATTAATTTGTTAGTATAGTATTGTCCCTTGTTGCTCCTTATGACTAAACGGTCTGACCCTGATTAAATTCTCTGATCTTTTGCGTTTTAATCCCCTATGACCTCTCCGAATAGATTAGTTAATTCATAAGTAATGAGTTTAAAGAAAATTTAACTATCTGTGCATTGATGAAATAATCATTTCATATATCTTGAGAATGGTCAAATTTTAGGATATTACAATACAGGTAAACGCATAAGTCCAAAACTTCCAAATGGTACACTTTAGTATCAATATTGGAGAAAAAAATGAACAGTTAAGTATCAATAGCAAGTCACGTTAGATTTCTAATAGCCATGTAGACCAATTTTATTCTTAAACGTAATGTTGGATTTTTGGCAAGTCTTGTTGGAGTGGACACTAAATTGTCCAATTTTAGAAAAAAATGACATTTAAGCGTATTTTTTGTGTGGAAGTTTTGGAAATTGTATGTCCACCTGTACTAAGTTTTGACACTTGAGTTGTACTTCTTTCGTTATTGGCATATGGCAATTTTTTTTATAGCACTCAAATTATGTTTGGGTTAGTTTTTGCTCATCTCGACTATTATATGTCTTCAAGAAATTTTAAGGGTGCATTCTCGCAAATTGGCCTAATGCATTTGCAATTTATTCTAGAAATGTCTCTAATAAGATTTAAATCTAGAACTACATGTGAAGGGGCAAACATAATGCAAAGCCATTTAACAAATCTCACTACAACTTACTCAGTGAAAACGACCACATTTATGAGTTCAAGTTGAAATTTGTCTATTGAAATATTTGAATGAATGCTTCAACAAGCTAATTTAATAACTAAAATTGGCTAAATTGTATTTACGATTCAGTAGTGTCAACTCTATGTCAAGCTGAAAAGGGTTCATTCAACTATTGTGGTCATAGAACTTCCACTACAAATATTGTGAAGTGGATTGGTAAAATCAAATGAAGACAACTGGAACAACCACACAATGGCTATATGCTATCGATCCATCACTTCATGCTCTCTCAAATAATACTAGATTTGATCGGGCACATTGTGAAAGAAAAGGGTAATTAGCTTTGAATTGAGGAAAGAGAGTAATAATTTGAAAAACTACTCTCTATGAAATGACTAGAATGCACTTCAAGCAACCAAGGCTAAGACTAAGTTTTAATTATTGGACATGTTGAGTTGTCATATTAAAAAATCCAACTCATCATATTAGTCCACATTATCCAATAATGTCTAATTGGTCATTTAAGCAAATGGAAGGATTATATTGAATATTAACTAATAATTTAAAGACTGCATTAGACGAATTAAAAAGTTTAGGGATGATATTGCATGTTAGATCAAATTTAAGGATTATTTGTGTTATTTTCCTTAAATATTTTAGTTGCCATAACTCGTAATAAAACCATTTTGACTTGGTCAAAATTGTGGGTGGGAAAAAAAAAACTTTGACTGTTAGACAAAAGAAGAAAAGTGGACGTTGATTGTAAAGGGGAAAGAATGAGGCATGTGCATAGAAAGAAAAGAGAAGGAAGAAGAAAACAAAAAAAGGAACAGGAAAGAAGAATTGGAGAAAAGAAAGAAAGGGAAAGAAGGTGAGAAGGAAAAGAAGAGGAGTATATATCATAGGGATCTTGCCAAGTCAGACAAACTATGTCTCGCAATGTCCGCTAAGGATCCAAACACATTGCTTATCTAATCAAAGTAAATTTTAGAATTAGGGCATTAATCTGGAGTTATAAAATTTTGAACTACGCGTTAAATTTGGGAGTTGTCTAAGTTTGAAAATATATGGAAGTGATAGTTTAAAGTGTTTTGGATGGCTTTTAGGGATTTTGTGTGTTTAACCTGTGGTCAATAATTTTCAATCCATATTTGTGCCTCTTCAAATTGCGGACAACCCTTGGTTGTCATGTAATCATGAGGAATAAATTACTTACTCTAAATACAAAATCAATAAGAAATTGATTTACTGTTATTTTTAGCGAGTATCGTAATTATGTGGAATCACCTACAACATGACAACTTACTTATATCAAATTGATATATATCCATTTCTTAATTAACTTTAATAGTATAGTATTGTCCATTGTGGCTCCTTATGATCGAACGGTCTCCTAATTAAATTCTCTGGGCATTCGCGTTTTAATCCTTCATGATCTCTCCCAATTGATTAATTAACTCATAAGTAATCAGATTAAAGCAAATTTAATTATCTGTGCATTAATGAAACAACCATTTCATATATCTTGAGAATGGTCAAATTTCAGGATATTACAATATAGATAAACACGTAAGTGCCAAAACTTCCAAATGGTACACTTAAGTACCAAAATTGGAGAAAAAATGAACAGTTAAGTGCCAATGGCGAGTCATGTCAGATTTATAATAGCCACGTAGACCAATTTTATTCTTAAATATCATAATATTCGATTTTTGGCAAGCTTTGTTGGAGTGGGCACTTAAGTGTCCAATTATAGAAAAAATGACATTTAAGCATAATTTTTTTTTGTGGAAGTTTTGGAACTTATGTGTCAATCTGTACTAAGTTTCGGCACTTGGGTTTTACTTCTTTCGTTATTGGCATATGGCAAAAACAGTTTTTTTTTTTACAGCAATCAAATAATGTTTGGGTCAATTTTATATGTCTCGACTATTATATGTCTTCAAGAAATTTTAAGGGCGCACTCTTGCAAATTGGCCTAATGCATTCAAAAATTATTCTTGGAATGTCTCTAATAAGATTTATATCTCGGACTACCAGTGAAGGGGCAAACATTATGCAAAGCCATTTAACAAAACTCACTACAACTTACTTAGTGAAAGCGACCATATTTATGAGTTGAGGTTAAAATTTGTTTGTCGAAATATTTGAATGATTGCTTCAACAAGCTAATTTAATACCTAAAATTGGCTAAATTGTATTTACGATTCAGTAGCGTCAACTTTGCGTCAAGCTGAAAAGGGTTCATTCAACTATCGTGGTCATAGGACTTCCACTACAAATATTGTGAAGTGGATTGGTAAAATCAGATAAAGACAACTGGAACGACCACACAATGGCTATCTGCTATCGATCCATCACTTCATGCTCTCTCAAATAATACTAGATTTGATCGGGCAAGTTGTGAAAGAAAAAAAGTAATTATCTTTGAATCGAGGAAAGAGAGTAATAATTTGAAAATCTACTCTCTATGAAATGACTAGAATGCACATCAAGCAACCTAGGCTAAGACTAGGTTTTAATTACTAGACATGTTGAGTTGTCATTTTAAAAAAGCCAACTCATCATATTAATCCACATTATCCAATAATGTCTAATCCGCCATTTAAGCAAATGGAAGGATTATATTGAATATTCACTAATAATTTAAAGACCGCATTAAACGAATTGAAAAATTTAGGGATGATATTGCATGGTAGATCAAAATTTAAGGATTATTTGTGTCATTTTCCTTAAATATTTTGGTTGCCATAACTTGTAATAAAACCATTTTGACTTGGTCAAGCTGTGGGTGGGGAAAAAAAACTTTGACTGTTCGACAAAAGAAGAAAAGTGGACATTGATTGTAAAGGGAAAGAATGAGGCACATGCATAGAAAGAAAAGAGAAGGAAGAAGAAAACAAAAAAAAAAAAGGAATAGGAAAGAAGAATGGGAGAAAAGAAAGAAAGGGAAAGAAGAGGAGAAGGAAAAGGAGCGGAGTATATATCATGGGAATCTTGCCAAGTCGGACAAACTACATCTCACAATGTCCGATAAGGATCCAAACACTTTATTCATCTAATCGAAGTAATTTTTAGAATTAGGGCATTAATCTAGAGTTATAGAATTTTCAACTACGTGGTTAGATTTGGGAGTTGTCTAGCTTTGAAAATATATGGAAATGATAGTTTAAATCGTTTTGGAGCTCGGAGGTTTGATAGAAAGCGATTTGAAACTTAACTTTAGTGGTAGTGAGTTTTTATAGTTTTGCCATCGAATTTGTGCAGCGCACAAGTTTGAATAACTACTTTGGCAAGCATTCTTGTTGGTGTGTAAATGTCGTTTTGTTAGCAGTTAAACTTAGTTTAGTTGATTTGTAATTAAGCTCTAAATGAGTTTGATACTATTTCTTGTTTAATTGATAGGATTACGAAGTTCATCTACTTAAAATAGCTTTCATGGTTTTGTTTAAACTTTCATGGTCTTATCTATTCTCTAAAATTGTAAAGCTATATTTGAAAGTAATAGAGATTATATATAATGAGTATGGAAGGCATGACATGGTATGATGTTTATGAAAAGCAAAAACGTATTACTCAAAGCATAATTGTTGCATAAATTCGGATTGGGCATTTAGTATCTTTTTTATTATTTTGAAATTGCAATTTAAAGCATTTTTGGAAATGATTGTGAATTGAATTATTATGAGTTGCTTTGGAAAATGCTTTGTGAACTCGGATAGCACCAATCGCTACTAATTCGGCAAAACTTAGAGTATGTCCCAAGAATTCATAGTAAAAAGATATTAACCCACCTCCAATAGTGTAAAAATAGAGTCTTTGATGGCTTTATTCATGTTGACAACCAGTAAAATTAAAAAAAAAAACTTCACATGCAACAATAGAGCTCAACATTTAAAAAAAAAAATAACAAACTGGTCACATGCATTTATCTATTCTAAAAAATTATGAACTCTTCTCCTTCCCACAAAACAATTCCCAACTTATGTAAAATATGCGAGACTAACATCATTCGGAAATTCATTACTCAAGCCTCCTCCAATCCAATTTAGATCCCTATCAAATTGAACCAATCAAACAACAAATAAACCTTCAAAATCCCCCAGTCCAAACTAAATTAGCACACTACAGTCACCAAATTCCAAATTTTTGTTTCTTGTTCCTTCTTTTGTTATATGCAAAAAGCCTCAATTTGAAGCAAAGAATATGCCACCACATAGTGAACAAATCCTACAATTTGAAAAATAGTCTATTCAACATGAGTGAACCAATCTCCCACTCTTTAGCGACACTAATTGTGCAATCTACTTTTCAACCTTCCCAGGTGGGTACAAAATTCAATCAAATCAAAAGTGGTCTTCGTCCTATCACCTCACTTGCTTCTGTCCAAACTACGTTCACCGAAAACAAGCACTACTACTTCTCCACATCGGAAAACAATTAAGGATGGGCGACAACAAGAACAATACACAGGAAGTAAATGGATTCATATAAAACTGTATGAAACACTCCTCATGAGTTATGGAGCTTCGATTCCGAGAGAACTTGAACTACTAGGAGGAAGAGGAAGCACGACACCGTGCAAAAGATGAATGAGTGAAATTGCCAACTAGGGCAAGCGATAGCCTATTCTACTTTAAAAAGGAGGGATTTGATTGATTCAAAGGGAGCAAAGAGACAGGGAGCACGAGGGTGCTTGGTTTGTGATGTGAGTGAAGAGAGGTCTAGAGTTTTTTATTTTAAAAAAGGGTAAACTTGGAATTTTCATAAGTTTTTGAAAGCAAGAAAGGGGAACTGAAAAATTTCAGTAACTCTCAAATTTGCCTTCCAAAAATGCTAAAAACCTAAGGCAAGTCCACTAGCCTTGGGCTTTCAGCTTTGTCAATGCTGGATTTCACTTAAGAGCCTCCATTTTTTTTTTTTAACCAATAACCCTAACCTTTTCCTGGGGGATTTTAGAGATTCAAAGTTCATTGGAAAAGCTTAATCAAACACACCCTATGCATTGATTTGTGAACCTAGTTTATGAGAAGCATATTCCAATTTACGATATAAATTCTGTTTTGATTTGATTTATGAAACAAAATTATGATTTACGATATAGATTTTGGATTGGTTTTGTGAATTATTGGTGGATGATAATTTGATGTTATTATTGTTATGAACCCAGTGAGGTATTTAGTTTCTAAGTGTGCATACCAATCAAGGACAAAGTGCTACACAATGACGAGAGTCTTGTGGAATTAGTTCTAGAACCTTGTTTAATTGATATACGTTGGTCAAGAACTAAATGTTTTATGGTGATGTGAATCTTGTGAGAGCCACCTTTAGAACCCTGTTGATCAAGGACTAAGTATTATACTGTGACAAGAGTCTCATGGAAATTACTTCTAGAACCTTGTTTAATTGATATATATATATTGGTCAAGGACTAAATGTTACATGATGATGTGAATTTTGTGAGAGCCACTTTTAGAACTTTGTTATCAAAGATTAAGTGCTACACAGTGATATGAATACCGTGAAACCACCTCTAGAATATTGTACAATTGATGTACATTAGTCGAGGACCAATTGCTACATGATATGTGTATAACGTGGGACCACTTCTAAAAACTTGTTGTCAAGGTTTGACTATTAATGTTTGATTTGTGATTTTGAATTGAATAACTATCTTAGTATTTCACTATGCATGTTGAGCGTATTTACCTATTCATTATGATAGTATAGGTACAAAATTTCATTTGAAAAAGGTATAAACCATTTTCTATATTGTACATTTATTCCATTCGTATGGCTTTATAAATATGCATGGTGGATACTCAATCTACTTATAAGAGATATGTACAACTCACTAAACTGTGGTTGCTTAGCCTATTCATTACAAATCCTTTTCCGGTTGATCAATTAGTGGCAAGTAAGATGAGCGATATTGATAGGCTATTTTGATAGTTGAATTTTGGTATGACTTGAGATAGTTGGATACATGTTTGAGATAATATTTTGATGCCGGAGCATTCGAAGACAATATTGATTCTACAAAAGTGTTATTGATCTCATAGTTACCGATACTTCAATAATCATACCGATACTTCGATGCCGGAGCATTCGAAGACAATATTGATTCTACAAAAGTATTTTGATTGATAATTTATTTAGCCTTTGACTTGAGAACAACAAGGATTTTTTGTTGTGCTTTTATCTCCTAGGTGGATTCCTAAGAGTGGTGAGCAACCTATCCAATTTAGTTCTCACTTGTGTTACCTCCTATCTCTCTTTATTTTTTCTGGTGTCATATTTGCTGGTTTTAGTTGAGTTGGGGATGTATACATACTTTTTGATGAATGGTAGAGACTCTGATTTTATAAACAACTCATTGTTTTTTTTTTTTTTTTTTTTTGATATATAGATGGATATATAAATTGATAACAAGTTATGTTGATATTGTTTGAGGTTGCATCCTTCAGAAAGAAAGATGGCTGCGTCATTACCCCTACATCTATAGGAGTTAGGGCGTGTGACAAAACTTCTAACAACCAAATATGGACCTTTTGTGACCAATTCTTTTCGCACTCCTAAGGCTTAATTATGCCCGAGGGCTACTATCACTCGGTAAAAACTATAGCTCAAGAGCAAGTTCCAATCTCGGAAATCCGTTCCTATAGAAAGGGAGAGTACTCTTGGATGTGCGCTAAAGGTAGCTTGTCTCGCCCAAGAGGTGGATGATCCTTGTGGGAGTTGGTTATCAGATGGGTCGGTAATTTTAAAAATCAAATCAAAGAAGCGGTGTAGTATATCCGCTGAGGAAACTCAGGCATATTTTGCAGAGTCCAGATGGAAGTGACTCTAAGGCTGTTTAGCGTGAGAAGGAGGTTCATGCGATTACTTCGCCCCGCTCCCGCCTATGGATTTCGACAAGTGACTGAAATTGAGCATTACCGGCAGTAGAGACGCTCTCAGAGTATTACCTTGTTTCAATATCTATAAAGAAGACAGATTCCTAAATAGTAAATATCCATCTGGAAGAAAGAAGAAGAAGAAGATCAACATTTCTCTTTGCTAACCCGCAAAGGAACTGGAATCGGGGGTAAGCCCTTCCTTTCGGCCGAGATAAATGGTTGTCCTTTCTTTTTTTAGGTTGTCTTCCTTCCGTTCTGCCTGCTTTAGTGTGCTTGCCAAAATACTCGTCACCCCTAGTGATGACTCGCTTTTTTGGTATTTCAGGAATAAATTTACGACAAAATCGTTACCATAGGCAAATAATTTTTTTTTTTGAAAGAACATTTTAATCAAGTAAATTAAAAGATAAAAGATGCAAGGTAAGATTTGAAATAACACGTTGAGTTTTGTTCGCGAGGTTTAGCATTTGGTATCAGATGGGCAATAGGGACGCTCCACCATCGATATGTCTTGCTCAATCACGGTAAACTACCCGAGAGGTTACAGGTTCTTCCATCATATGTCCCCATTTACGTTATTGTCACACTTTATTATCTCCATTGGCCCATGGCCCCCAAAAGCAGTCTCTACGTGCATGTCTTCGTGAAAGTTGCTCAAGTGAACATCGTTTTCGTGCAAATCACTCTCAACTCTACTTTAATGGGTTCCAACGATGCACGGACCAAACAATCTCTTCCCTCAAGACCTAAGCAAACGCCTTTCTGGTCTACATAAACCCCAAGCGATTTTAGATATGCATTGCCACAACACAGTCAACCTCATGGCTTTCAAAAAGCAATCCCGACTGATTCTCTTGCTCGTCTCTTTCGTTTTAGTGTTTTGGGCTTTGCCAGCCGAGTGCAGATCTATCCATCGAGAGTCCACTTTGCTGTCGAGGCACGAGCAATGGATGGCTCAACATGGACGCACTTACAAGGACGCTGAGGAAAAAGATAGGCGCTTTGCGATATTCCAGAGCAATGTGGAGTACATTGAGTCCTTCAACAGTGCGCCGGGCAGAGATTACAAATTAAAAATCAACCAGTTTGCAGATTTGACCAACGAAGAGTTCAGAGCTTTTCGTGGTGGCTTTAGACTGCCAAAGACCAGAATTGGGTCCAAAAAAGATGATACTCCTTTTAGGTACGAGAATTTTACCGATGTGCCATCTTCCATTGATTGGAGAGAGAAGGGAGCGGTCACCCCGGTCAAAGACCAAGGCCATTGTTGTAAGAAATCATCACTTTTTTCACTAATTATCAGTAAGACATACTTATGTTAATTTTTGAAAACTCGAAGACATCTTGCTTTCGAGTTCAACTCAGATCCTTTCTTTTCGGTCGTTTATAACGTGCGCGCAGCTAGTTGTTGGGCATTTTCAGCTGTTGCGGCGGTGGAGGGGCTTATCAAGATCACTACAGGTAATTTAATTTCGCTGTCGGAGCAAGAACTTGTGGATTGCGACGTGCAGAGAGATGACCACGGGTGCAATTATGGTTGGATGGACGAAGCTTTTGAGTTCATCCAACAAAACAGTGGGCTTGCAACGGAAGCCGAATATCCCTATAATGCTTCGAAAGGCGCGTGCAAAGCCAAGGCCTCCCTTGAACATACCAGCAAGATCCGCGGCTATGAGGACGTGCCTGAGAATGATGAGGACGCCCTTCTGAAAGCGGTCGCGAACCAACCAGTGGCGGTCGCGGTTGATTCCAATGAAGACTTCCAGTTCTACTCCAGTGGTGTGTTCACTGGCGAATGCGGGACTGACTATGATCATGCTGTGACGATAGTCGGGTATGGGACGAGGGATAACGGGATGAAGTATTGGTTGGCGAAGAACTCATGGGGCAAGGGATGGGGCGAGGAAGGATACGTGAGGATTCAGAGAGAGGTTGATGCTAAGGAAGGACTTTGCGGGATCGCCATGCTAGCTTCCTATCCCATTCCATGAAGTATAAATTCAAGTCCACTAGATGAATTGTAATAAAATCGATCCTTGCCGATCGACTTGAATATGTAATGTCATTACATTAAATCAGTAACCATATTTCATTATGATTGGGCAAACAAACAAACTCGTCCCATGCGCGACAAGGAAAATGGGTCGTGCTAGGCTTGCTAGCTACAGTTTAGGCCCTTATAAACTGTTGGCTCGCCGGGCCGTGTAGGTTCTACAATTTCAGTAGAAGACCGTCTGTTATTAGAGCCATAAACCCATTCTACTTTTTTTTTTTTTTTTAACTGAGGATCCACCGAAACTTGCCATTGTTGGCTTGTGCCAATTTTGGGTCTCATGGGCCTCCGCTATGGAGGCCCAACAGCGACTATATTTCGGGAGAAACTGGCCTAGCAACCTACCGCCGGAGCCTCCCGCTTTAATCGCTAATAACGCAGGATTTCGAACCCTTGATCTTTCTTCACTGGGGAGAGATCTCAATCAACTGTACTGTCCATGGGTGGGTAAACCCATTCTACTTTGCTAACACAAGATAGCTCTAACAAAGCTCGATCGAGAGATGCTGTGAAATATGAATGTAAACATTAAAATAAGCGAACATGATTTGCATAGTTTGATCGGACGTATGACTCGGACAAGCTCATTATGCACTCGCAAGAATGGGAGATCTCAACAGCAACATATGGAGATCTTTGATGATATCCTTTGGTTGGAGATTGTGAACGTTTCGGATTGTAATGGAGAATGAATTCCTCATATTGTAGTACAAATGACAGGACATCACGTAACGGGTAGACCAAATTCTTTTGCTGTAATATTTATCCACGTAAAATTACTTAACCTGGTTATTTTTTAGAGATATTTAAGATATTTCATTTGATTCTCCATACCTCTCAGGATTATTCATATATCATTGTGCATATCCTTGATTGATTACAATGAGTATAATGTTTATTTTATTATCTTAAATAGTCATATAATAAAGCCTATATATAGGCCTATGTAGTCTTCATCAAAACACACAAAGAAATATAGAAATTACAAAATCTTTCTTTCCATTTTTCTTATGTTGCAATATTTAGAAAAAAAAAAAATTTGAGTGCGCAGAGTACACAACCGGGGGACACTTTATGTAGTGCCATTCTCCTTCTTTCTTTTACAAGTACTATTGATATCCTTCTCTCAACGTCAATCCTCAATATTGTTCATCATGTCTATAGATGTTTAAGCCTATTTTGTCATTGAGTAACTTGTATAGTAGGGGTGTAAATGATTTGATTCGGTTTGATTTTCTTGGAAAACAGAACCGAAGATAACCGAACCGAATCAAACTAATAAGGAATTTATTGAACTAAATTGAAATCCAATCCGAACCGAAACCAAACCAAACTGAAATACTAGCTCAGTTTGTTAAATTTGGTTCGGTTTTTAATTTTGTATTTGTTTTTTCCCCTACATACACCTTTTCTATAAATTTTTTATTTTTTTAAATTGATTTTTAAAATTATTTTTTATTCCTTTTTTCCCTATTCCTTACTTTTTCCTTTTCTTTCTTTTTTCTTTTCTTCATTGGCTAGCTGTTGGCCATGGTGGCGGCCGATGACCGACCAAAGGCGAGCTCAAGCCTCGCCACAAGATGGAGAGGATTGAGCTAGCTAGATTTTGACGAGGTTAAGCCTTGTTGCCCTGTGGCGAGGCCAAGCTCGCTCGACATCAACGAGCATGAGCCTCGCTAGATCTAGCAAGCCGGATGAGATTCGAGCCTCGCCGGAGGTCGCTAGAGCCTCACTAATGTCTGGCGACCTCCAACTAGGCTCAAGCCCTACTCAAGTGGTTGGATCTAGTAGGGCTCAAGCTCACTAGCATTGAGCGAGCTCGGCCTTGTCAGATTAGGCGAGGTGGAGCCTCACCACACGCTGGTGAGGCTCAACCTCATCGGAAGCTATCGAGCTCAAGCTTTGCTAGCTTATAGTGAGGCTTGAGCTCATCTCTGGCTAGTCGCTAGTCTCCATCGTGGTCGGTGTGACATCCTAGATTTTCACTTCTACTTTCAATTGAATTAATCGGGCATTTCATCAACGTGTCTATAATGCTATTATCATAGCCGATCACTCATGAGATACCTAAACTATCTATGGAAGCCATTAAGGATTTTAAGGCAAATAGACTTGAGGATTCGACTAGGAATTAGCTGCTCTACCGTGTTCATCTACTAAGATCATTATGACATAAATATAAATTGACTAGAGATCAGAGATAGATCGGTTCGACTAAGATGCATGATTAAACATGGGTGATCCCACTAAATTGAAAAATTCTCATCGATTAGCACTAGTTTGATTTTTCTGTCATTTTGGTACCCTGTGTTCGTATTTGAAACCTCAAGATTTTCACGACTACTGAGAATCGCCAATGTATCGAAGAGATTCATTGTGGCTCGAAGGAAATCGACCACGGGTCATTTGCTCTAAAGAGTTTTGAAAGCTATCAGGTAGCCTAAGTCACACTAAAATTGCGCCGGATTGAAATCAATCACGAATTTGAATCTAATTTTATAAATTGAAGGTTCTTTCATGTCACAATAAATTCTAGAAACATCGACTTAGTCTTAGAAGATTTTTTTTGCAACCCAGTACTTTTTGGGAAAAAGTCATCGGGTTGTTTTTGTTCAAAAAATTGTTGGGAATCGTTTTTTGTCACAAAATTGTGATGCAAGTGGGATCCATTGGTAAGGAAAAATACCAATTTGATCTTTGAGGTATTAATTGAATTTATGAGGGCCAAATGGAATTGAATTGAGTAAGATCAAGTGTCCAACTAAGGGAGAAATGTTGGAAATTTGTATGTCCCCCACCCCCACAACATTTGGACCATTTCAAGCTTCAAGATGGGGATCATGGGTGGCTGGATTATGGCCAAGGAAGGCAGACTTAGCTAGGTTGAGTCAAGGGGACAAAGGAGAAGAAAATTGAACCAAGTGGCCCTTCTAACCCCATCTTGTTCCGCTCCCTTTGCAGTTGCCGTCCACAACTCTTCTCCTCCTTCCTCCTTGTCGTTCGACACAACAACCACCCAAGAGCACTACACGAACCAGCCGCAGCCTGTCCGACCGCTTGGAAGCCTAGCATTGTCGTCGCTACCAGTCGGAGATGCGCGCAAGCCTGTGCGAGCCACACGTCTTTCCACCGTCCCAACTGAGCCATTGGGTCCTTCTTGCCATCCAATAGACAATCGAAGTCCTTGAAGCTGCCGTGAACCCCGTTTAGCCATCGGTTGCCTCGACAAGCCGTCCGTCCGCCTTCGCTAGCTTCGCTTCACCAAATTAGCCCCGGTTCTTCCTTTTCCAGCACCAAATAGAGAGCAGGAAGAGTGGGTCTTGAGGTCATTGTTAGGTCCATTTTTAGGAGGTTTTGGGTCTTGAAAGTTAGGCCCACTTTGAAGAAAGCCGGTCCCCATTGTGTTCCCGACGTTTTGAATCGGACGAATTGCGAATCAAGTGAGTTTTACTCATTAATCCTCAATTAGTAGGTTAATTATGCTTAGGATTGGATTAGTCTAAATTAAGATTGATTAGATGATTAGATTAGATTAGATTAGCAAATTTAATTACTTACAATTACATGTTAGGTGAATAGTTAGTATAATTAGCGAGTAAATAGACTCTAGTATTTATTTAATGAGTCTCGAAATTTTCTAGATTTGATTCGGTTCCAATTAGGCTATAACGGGCCCAAGTTGGATTTATTGCATTTATTTATTATTTTTCATAATTAATTAATTAATTATTTATTTATTTATTTATTTTTCGAAAATTCAACCAAGATGGATGATAACTGGAATTTCGTGCTGATTGCAGTTGTGTTCTCTGTTTATTTAATTGAACAATGGATTATGAAAATTGAGTGAATTAGCGATTATGTGGGGATTTATCCCAAAATCGATTAGTGTCGGTACTCAATTGGAAATTCATTGTGAAAGGTTGTGAGTGGATTTAGAAAACTGCCAAAGTATGGCCGTACCAGTTAGGCTGAGATTTGCCACCAAATTTGGAGTCGGTCGTGCCTAATTGGGCCGTGATTTGCCACCTGTTAAAGGTCGTGCCCATCGAGTCGTGATTCATCACCTAATAGAGGTCATGCCTATTAGGGCTGTGATCTGCCACCTACTAAATTTTGCGCCCACTGGGCCATGATTACCACCTAAAGATAAGTTGTGTCCTTAGGACTGTGACTTATAATTGAGAGTTGAGATGGAATAATAGAGATGACTTGGGAGTGGTCTTGATGACATGAAATTGACTGAGTCGATTGATTGATGTTTTGATCTGATTGAATTAAGTGGATGATGTACTTGTCGGTATTTATAAATTGGGCTGATTTGTAGGAAGGAACTGAGGTCAAGATAAGTCCTCTGACGCATGTTTGTGCTTAGGTAGCCTTTGGGGCGTATTAACTTCTTAATTAGGTCTTAAGGGGTAAAACTTGCCGAGACGTTGTCTCACTCCACTTATGGGACAACATTTTAGGTTCATAGATGGCAGCACCTCCAGCTCCTCCCGAGCATTTTGGTATACCTGAGGAAATCACAAAAGTAGGTTATCATATTTTGATACACCCCCACCCTGAAGGATTGGAGTATGTAATTGTGAAATCCATCGTCCGGGTTGATGTGGGTGGACTTGATAAGGTGCCCCATGAGTATCGGTCATGGTATTGTCACTATCATGATGGGCGAAGGGAGGGTCCTATATTAGAATCTGATGTACCTTTGTACGTTTTGGAAGTTGCACTCGAGAATGGTACAACAAATCCCAAGGGTGGATTAGTGGTGGATGCCAAAGATCCCAAGCTCGAAGGCGATTCTGACTCTCTAGTGTACTCAGCCGAGGGCGCCAATTGGAGCGAAGAAGAAGGGGAGATCGTGGAAGACAAGGAAGTGGAACAAGAGGAATTTAGCGATGATGAGTAGTTGTGGTTGTTAGACCCCCACCCCTTGTTTGAGAACCTGCTGTGGTGTATATGTTTTTATATACCTAGACCAACTTGTATAATATATGACATGGTTTGTTGTGTATATATAAGTATGGTTGGTGTGGTTTGAAATATTATGGCTCTGCTTTTCTATCCCATTGTTTTATTGTGTGGGGATTTATATAT
This sequence comes from Eucalyptus grandis, assembly GCF_016545825.1. NCBI lineage: Eukaryota > Viridiplantae > Streptophyta > Magnoliopsida > Myrtales > Myrtaceae > Eucalyptus > Eucalyptus grandis. Next base: position 9,640,454 of record NC_052615.1, read on the forward strand.
GCTTATGTATGCATATATTAAAATGAATGGGTTGGTGATGTGTCCTAGGACATCGCTATTATATCGACTAAGTGAGGATGGGCATGTGCTTGGAGGGTCATGACATAACAGTCAGCGGTTAGCCAATGAAGAATAAGAAGAAAAAGAAAAAGAAATAAAAAATAAAAAAATAAAAGAAAAAATGAGAAAGGAAAAAATTTAGATTTTGTCGGATTGGTTCAGTTAATCGAACCAACAAAAATCAAACCAGTTAAAAAATTTATGTTTTCCGAATAAGAATCGAATCGAAAAGAATGGAATTTTCGGTTTGGTTCTATTCGATTTTCGTTACAAATTTTGAGATCTATTGTACAATAGCAATAGCAGCCTCCTATAGTGTAGCTCAAGCCGAGGTTAGTGCTCTTGTAGAAATACTAGTTTTCTTCTTTGATCATGCTACGGATTGTCTTCGACTAGAGTCTGATTGTTTAGACATGGTAAGAACTCTCATAAGGGCTGATCATTTCAAGTGGGGTATACGTGTGCTTATCTTGAAAGCTCAAGATCTTTTGAAAAACTTTTCCAATTTGAAGCTGGCTTATTGTAATAGAGAATCCAACAAAGTGGCAGACTGGGTAGCTAAGGCCCAAAGGAAAAATTCCCTACCTCAAAATTGTACTCACAAGCTAAGACTTAATGATGTAATGTATATTGTTATTCTGAATAAAAAATAAAAAAACCTGCACAACAGTCATGATAGCACACAACAGCCATGTCAACTTTTTGCCACATAGCCTACGCACTTTGGCTTGTTCTCTCGTCAAGCTCATTAGGTGATCTAGCCATGTGTTTTTTTTTTTTGATCTTTTCTCCAAAGGCCAACTTAATTCTTCAAAGTCACCTTAAGCTTGAGGGGAAGTTAGAGATAGTTAAAATATATTCTAGTTAAAACATATTCTTTTATTCTCCATATCTCTTAGGATTATACATACATCTTCTTTAATTGTGCATATCCCTGATTGATTATAAATTTTTTTTTTTTGGGTAAAAGTAAGCAATATAATGGGAAAAAGCCAAATTGTACAAATGAGACGGCTTCAAAAATTTGCAGGCATGAAGAACATGCTCTAAATGAGTGAAAGGAAGTCACAAGAAAAGCCAAACGGCTACAATAAGAACAACAAAGAAAGGCCCAGGCAGCAAACACAACCGGCAGCCAAAGGCAACCAAAGTGGCCAAAAACTCTAAGTGTAATCCCTAGACAAGAATATAATGGGGTCAACATCACAAGAGCGTTGCAACCTTCTATTCTTGATAAAGTCCTCCACATTCATGAAGGTGACCGCCTTATTTTTAACAACTTGAAGGAGATGCGTCTTCATGGCGAGAACAGAAAGCTACTCCCCCTTGAAGAGTATGTTATTCTTGTTCTTCCAAATGATATGGCAAATCGCACCAAAAGAACAGCAGGCAACACACTTATAAAACTCCTTGCCCGAAAGCAAAGTGATGGCCCAACGCAGATTTTCATGCCAAGGTCTATTTCGCCAAGGAAGATTACACCTAGCCGCCTAAAAGAAAGCAATACTAGCCGTAATGCGACATCCAAAAAAGAGATGATCTATAGAGTCAAGCATATCATTGCAAAAAGGGGAAAAAGTAGCATCAATCCTACCATAAGACATAAGGAGAGACTGGGTAGGAAGCCTACACTTGGTGATGAGCCAAAGGTGAAATTAGTATCGAGGCAAGATAGCATTGTTCTAGATGAAAGAGTGCCAACTGACATGTGCCTTCTTCCGCCTTAAAGCCTCCCAAGCCGAGCCAACCGAGAACATGCCGGACAAGCTCTCTCTCCAACAAAAAAGATCATGGTCCCCAGACAAGAAAGGAAGCGGCGAACCCTAGGACTCCAACATCGCCTTGACAGTTTGGCCATCTTCAAAGAAAAGGTCAGACACCGAGGCCTGTCTAGAGAGACCAGAATTGTAGATGAGCGAATATGATAAATATAAGTACAAGGCACCCCTAGGGTGCCAGTTATCAAACCAGAGTGACACTGATAGGCTATCACCTATCCTCCAAAATAAGCTAAGTTGACATTCTGTCTTGAGTTGAAGAATCTTCTTCCAAGCCCAAGAACAACAAGTTGGCTTCTTAACGACCCATAAATTCTTTCTTTTTAAGAAGGTGGAATGGACTCACTTGCATCACAATGAATCCTTATTTGAAAACAAGATCCAGATATGTTTGAGCATGGCCGCCTTGTTGCACTCACGCAATCTGCGGATGCCAATACCACCTTCTGCCTTAGGAAGGCATACGTCATCCCAGGAGACCTTAGTACCCCCTCTACCCAACTCGAGACCTCTCCAAAGGAATTGTCTAAGAATACGCTTAATCTGGTCCAGCATTGCTGTAGGAAGAATAAAGACACTTGCCTAGAAGGCTTGAATGGCATGGAGAACTAACCTGATCAGTTGAAGACAGCTAGCAAAAGATAGAAACCTATGAGTCCAGGATTGCACCCTCGAGGTGATGCGTCTAACTAGAGCAGCACAATTTGTCTTCCTCAGCCTCGAAGTAATAATTGGGACTCCCAGGTACCGAACTGGTAAACTCCGTTCTGTGAATCCAAGAACCTACAAGATTTAATTCCTTAAGGAAGGCAAACATCCTGACAGGAACACCTCACTCTTCCTCAGATTCAGTAATAGGCCACTCCAAAAAGAGAACGTTTGTAGACCTTCCTGATTGATTATAATTGATGTTATGTTTATCTTATTTTCTTAGTTAGTCATCTAATAAAATCTATAAAATAGGCTCATATACTCTTCATCAAACATACATATTAACTGTCAAACAAGGAATCATATAACTTTTGTATATTTTGATATGTCATAATGAAGGGTACATGAGTCTATATATACATTTTATTAGATTACTATCATACTTAACGAGATAAATATAACATCAATTATAATTAACTAGGAATATGTGCAATCAAGGAAGATATGCATAATCCTAATAGATATAGAGAATCAAAAGAAAAATCTAATTATTTATCACATCTCTTCAAATTGAAAAATTTAATTGAAATTTGGAGAGAAGGTTCAAAAAATGCCAAGGTGGATCGCCTAAGCGGTTTGGTGTGTTGAAGAGAGAATTGGCTGATATGTGCAAGCTCACAGCAGCCCTTTTGTGCGTTGATGTGGCTATTGTGCAAGCTATATAGCAGGAGGTTGTCGTTGCTATTGCACAAGTGACGCTATAGAAGGCTAGCATGGTTGCTGCACAAACTATGCAATGAGAGGTTGCCATAGCCGTTGTGCAGGGTACGTAGCACAAGGTTATCGTGGCTGCTGTGTAGGTTATGCACTAGGAGGCTACCGTGGTTGTTGTTATGGCAAAGCGACAATAGAACATGTTGACATGGCTACAGTCGTGATGAACAATATTGAGAATTGACATCAAGAGATGGATAAGAGAATGGCGTGAGATATAAGGTGTGCTTCGGTTGTGCACTCGGATATGTACTAGGGGTGTGTATCAAGTGCGATGTGCACTTGGTGAGCTCATTTCAAAATCGTTTTGCTCTGATACCAAAATATGAAATATACAGGAGAAAGAATGTCTAATTTTTATATATTTTGCTGTACATTTTGATTATATGAGAATTTAAGGTAACGAGATACACATAATATCAATAATAATCAATCAAGTTTATGGGCAATCAAATTTATACTAATTATCTTTAACACTATCGAACCAAACTTCCCTTACTTCGAAAAGCAGATCTTCGGGGGCAAGTGCAACAATAGTCCTAAATGCCTTTTTCATTAGTGAGTTGATTGTTTAACGTATTATGATGAATTAAATTGTAAATGTTCTAAGTTTTAGTTTATCGAATCCTAAGTTAGTCGTTGTTCCTAAAAATTATATTTGGGTTGCAGCCGTGGAAATTGAACATGATTCGATTGCCTAAAATTATAAGGTTTTATGATTTAATCAACGAAATAAATCGATTAAAAGTTCAATCGACGTATGCATAAAATGCTTAGAGTATTTTTTTTTTGGCACTTCTCCCGCATATCTTTTGAAGATCTTACTTTTTGTTTTCTCCCACTTTTCTCATAGATATCATGGAGTTGTAAAATTTGATTGTTCCGTACCCAAAAAATATTGCTTTTTCTCAATACCAGTAAATTCAATAAGTATTGATTATTGACGAAAACTGGTAATAATAAAATTATCAGTTGCTCTTTTTTAGGTATTTGTTGGTAAAATGCCACCAATTTACTAATTTTCTTTATAGTTTGTAAATTACAAATTCTTGTACTAACTTATCAATTTGTATTTGCATAACTTACTAATGCTTTAGTTTTATTAACTTTTTTACGAAATTACCAACCTAATAAGAGTGACTTATCAATTTTGTTCTGATTAAATTTACCAACTAGCTAGTTGTGGTCTACCAACTTTTATTTGAATTACTTACGGACATCTAATTGTTTTTTTCAATTCACTGACTTTCTTTCAAATAAGAATTGATAAAAAAAAAAAAAAAAGTCGATAGCCTCATGGGAGAAACGAGGGTAAGTGACACAAGCATATATCAATAAATTTAAATGAGAGTTGATAAATTTCAGGCATTTTCTAATAAATAAAAATAAAATTTGTTAAATGACAATAAATGCTATTACGTTAAAAAACCAACATTGGTAATTAACTCATATGGGAATTGATAATTCAAAACTTGGTGGTTATCTAATCAGAAAAAAAAAATTTGTAAGCCATTCAAATAAGGATTAATAAGTTCACTTAAGCATTGACAAAATTTAATTTGTTGGAAAGAAAGGCAAACAAGGATTGGTAATAACCTATTATAATTGTGCTAATTCAATTATAAACCTTTTTTTTTTTTGGCCAATTCAAACCTAAACCTTTTGTATTTGTGTCAATTCAATCAATTTGGCCAACTTTGGCAGATCAACTATTTGGCCGACGCTAATGTGGCAATTTTTAAATCTCTTTGATTTTTTTAATTTATTTTTCTCTTTTTTTTGTTTTGTTTTTTTGTTTTTTCTTTTGTTCTTCATGAGCCAACTAGAGGTTCAGGCTCCTCGATCACTGGTGAGGCTCACTCTCGTTGTTGCTGGGTGAGGTTAGCCTTGCCATGGTTGAGTAAGCTTGACCTACCCTTGCTGGGCGAGGGCAAGCTCCACCTCGCTTGCAACCTTGGCAAGGCATGACCTCACTAGATCTAGGCAAGGATAAGCCTCACCATGGCTGTGCAAGCTCAACCTCTCGTAGCAGCAGCAAGGGCAAGGCCTAGCCAAGGGTGGTTGAGGCTCGACCTCGACGGCCCTAACCTCTAGCTAGTCCAACAACAGGCTAGTGAAAGAAGGAAAGGAAAAACAAAAAGAAAGAGAAAGAACAAAAAAATAAAATGTTAAAGAAATTGCCACATTGGTGTTACTGGATGGCCAATCAAAATTGTTCGGATAGACTAAATTGGTATGAATACAAAAATATTTAGGACTGAATTAACATAATTGCAAAAGTGTTTAGAATTGTTTTGATAATTTTCCCAATAGATAATAAAAATTTACAATTTGTAAACTGTATAAAAAATTTATAACTTCATGAAAATTTCGTGTCGATAAGTTACCAATATGTCACAAGAATTTTATGACCAACTATTATTATTATAATTTCACCAATAGATTTTCATGATTTATAAACTCTTTCAAAATCTATCGGCACGAAACACAAATCGTTTCGATGAAAACGAAACAATAGAATCGTCCAATCAAATTGGGTGGCGGCTCCTATGCCAAAAGTGGGGGACCCAACGCTCAGGACAATCAGTATCCATGATGGCAACTTGGCACGGAATACCTTCCCAAGAAGCGATAGGGCTCAAGTTACACTTGACGTCCTTGCATGATTTGCCAACGCGAAAAAGGGAAAACTAATCTGTCGAGGGAGTCAAAATTACGAATCTCGACCAATTCGTTTACGCATCAATCCATTTTTTTGCCAATTGTCCAAACATTCACACCGATAAATAAGGTACTAACAATGTCCTAAAACAGCAACATCAAAAGTGCAATTCAAGTGGTGACGCCAATTGTCAATTCTCGACTGAAACCCGTGATTTACGTCACCTGTTCATTGATTGCCTGCGTGCAGCCTTGCGTGCCAATCAATTCATCCCATTTCATTTCCTACCACAAAGTAAGTACTCCTAAAGAAAAAGAAGAGAAATCAAAATAAACTTCCTCATTATTATTCATATTTAGAATAATTCGACCTTAATCAATTTAGGATAAACGTCATAAATTAAACAAGAAGAAACTTTGGTTAGAAAATTTGGTTTTCATTTCCATTGTTTGGCATCATAATACAGCAAGCGTTCGACTTTTCAAGCATACTTTCGATATCATAGGTTTGAGATTCGATTGTTTAATTTGAGATTGATATTCTAATTTTAGTAATATATTAATATCAAGTAGACATGCCAAAATGGAGAGAATTACTAAAAAAGTCATAAACCTATTGTAATTATGCCAATTCAATCCTAAACTTGATTTTTAGCCAATATAGTTCTAAACCTTTTATAATTGTGCCAATTTAGTCCATCCAGCCAAAATTGGCCGGCTGGCGAGGCAATTTTTTAATATTTTTAATATTTTTTACGAATTTTTTAAATATTTTTTTTTTTTTTTTTTTTTTCTTCACCTTCTTCTTTCTCTAGCTAAAGGCGGGGCGGTGAGGTTAGCCTTGGCGAGGTCAACCTCATCGGCCACTAGTGAGGGCGAGGCCTTGCTAGATCTGGTGAGGTTAGCCTCACAGGCCATTGGCAAGGGCGAGGCCCCTCCAAATCCGGTGAGCTTGGTTCTCGCCAAGGCTGGGCGAGGCTGCCATCGCCAAGGGCTGCGGCGGAGACGGGGAGGGAGAGGACGAGGAGGAGGAGGAGAAGGAGGCATTGGAGATGCAAAGAGGGGTGCTACAGCTATGGCGGCGGCGGCGGCGCGGCAGTGGGGAGAGTGAGGTGGGGGCGGAGATGTGTGTACAAGTGTGGGGACAATGGTGACGGCGACGACAACGATAGGGATGTCGGGTTTCTCTAGTGTTGGAGCAACGCCCCCATCTTCGCAGCTCCTCCTCCTCCTCCTCCTCCTCCTCCTCCTCCTCCTCATCCTCCTCTCCCTCCCCACCTCCGCTGCAGCCCTTGGCGAGGGCCAAGCTCGCTGGATCTGGCAAGGCCTCACCCTCGCCAGTGGCCGACGAGGCTAACCTTGCCGGCCCTCGCCTCCAGCCGGTGAGGGCGAGCCTCGCCCGTGGTCGGTGAGGCTAACCTTGTTGGCCCTTGCCTTTAGCCAGCACCAGCCGGCCAGAGGAAGAAGAAGGTGAAGAAAAAAAAAAGAATTAATTTTTTTTAAATATTGAAAAATTCGAAAAAATATTAAAAAATTGCCTTGCCAACCAGCCATTCTCTGCCGGCATCCACGTCGGCGTCGGGTAGGGCCAATTTTGGCCGGATGGACTGAATTGACACAATTGTAAAAGGTTAAGGACCAAATTGGCCCAAAAAAAATTTAGAATTGAATTGACACAATTGCAATAGGTTTAGGATTTTTTTGATAATTCTCCCTGGCAAAATGGGTCAAGGACTGCTTTTTAACTCGTGTCTAGTGGGCTGAGTTATAGGTGAATTAATTGAAAATTTAACGGGTTGTTATAAGTGTGGAGTGGTAAATTTCAGCTAGATATGGATTTCAATGAGTCAACAACATGCCAATTTTCAATCTATATTGCGCAGTTGCGCGGTTGCCCCACCGTGGCCTATCGTCATTGCCTCTTCTTCTATTGCTCGTTCTTGTGCTAGTATCATTGGCAATTGGCCAGTATTGTGGTTGGCCCGTACAATGATTTTCATAACTAAAGCTAGGTTTGTTTCACAGAATATGAATGATTTAGAAAATATTTTCTTAAAAATAATTGATTATATTACTTGAAATAATTACTTGATTAAAAATATTTTCATTACCGATAATAATTTGTGCCAATTTATTTTTGAATATTTTTGTGCATGATAAAAATATTTATTGTCCATTCACTTTGGCAAGCAATAGAAAAGATTATTTTTCAAATCATTTATTTTTGTTGTTAAATAAACCCATTCTAAATAAATAACAACGTACGACGAGCCAGAACATGGTATAGGAGACAAATGTATTCCGATCGTGTGAATGGAATCTTCAGGAAAAATGATGGGTAGCATCTTTCAGAGTCGCAAAGGCTCTTCTAGTAATCGAAGTGCCGCTGCCTTTTCACGAAGAGACGCGATCGATCACTGTCGCTGAGGTTGATTGATTTTGGTTCTCCTCAAGATTCATGAAGGTTCAGTAGATTCATTTCTGTTGGGTTCTGCAGAATCGGTTCTCAATGTGAACATACACGTAAATATGACGTACATGATACGTCTTCATTAAATCACGGTAGATCCGAGGAAGATGAGCATGCATGCAGATCTTGAGCTTCGATTCTTGTTCTACATGTATCAGCTCAGACAACTTCAGGCTTGAAGAACCTACCGAGTTCCTCCTCTCTGCATTTTATGGTTCGATCTTTATGACTATGGAGTAAAACTCACTTCAAAGACGTAATCTCTCGAACGAGGGCTTCATTTTCTTCTGCTCCTCTTTTTGGTTGTTATAACTAGGATGTAAACACAGAGACTCGGCTACTTGAAAACATATGGAACGTTTTGCAAATCTTGAGAATTGGTTTAGTTTGGATTCATGTGCCGTTTGAACATTTGATCTTCAGTTTCTTAGCTGAAAATTCCCCGATGCCAAGATAAATTGGGCTGACCTCGAGGGCTCAAGTGCCGACTTCTTTACCCTCGATTGCGGGACAAATTAGGATGGTTCCAACTCTGTAGATAAGGCCATCCGTACCCCCTTTTAAAAATAGCTGGCTCTTTGAAAACCCACGACAAGCAAACTCCCCAGCGCTGTACTCCACGCCTGCGATCACCAATAATTTGGAAAATTTGTAAGTTATCGAACCTCCCAATCAAAAAACGACGTGTTAACACAAAAAAATGTGTAAGATTCTTAACGTAACGAAGCTCCCCTCTTCATTCGTTGATTGCGATGTTCTTCTGCCCCATTGGTCGAGAGCTTTTCGTAAGCTTGCACGGATGAAGCAACAGTAATAATTTGATTCAGACCCGCCGGCCAGGTCCAAGTTTGCTGATTCAGGAATCGTATTCTCACCTGAAATGACATATATAATAAGAGGAATCTTCCTGGGCGGTATCTGCATGCATCTGAAGTTTATGGGGTCACGTCGTTTGGCGACGATTGATTGATCTTTTTGAAAATTTTGGCGTCGTGGGGGTCCAACGAGAAAGGAAAATGGGGAGCATCTGTATTTTGTGGTCCGAGCGCTCGAAATAGTTTTTATTTGCTCTTATCTTCTTCATTTTCAAACTCCAATCAAAGATTCTTGCAATATACACGCCAAAAACATCGTTATCCTATAGTTGTACATTAAGGGCGCTGCCTAGAATATTTGATGCGCCAGCAAAAGAGCAAACGCGTTGCCTTTTTGGAAAGGTAATGAAAAATAGCTTCGATGAGCAAAATCACGAAGACGCACTTTGAAGATCGACCTAATTTAGAAATCATTAATTTTAATTTTGCATTAAAGGTTCCATTTGTTTAGCAAAAAATGTTTTTTGAAAAACTTTTTTCTCACATTCCGGCATTTGATTTGCTAGCATTTGATTTGCTTAGGAAAATGAGTTAACGGAAAATCTTTTCCTAGTTAATGGAAAAATTATGCTTAAATTCAATAAAATGATATTCTCTTTGAAAAGTTGGAAAACATTTTTCAGAATATCCCTAAATAAAATTCTACGTTTGAGCACGAAAACCCTAACGTTAGTTCTCGGATCTCGGCCTTCAGGACCAGGCTCTAACAATTAGGCCTAAATCCTTTGAGATTGAGCCCAAGCCCCTAGTGCTCATGCTCGGGTCCCTCAAAACCAGCCCATACCTCTGGTGCTCATCCTTGATTCCTTGGCACCTGAGCTTGGATTGCTCGAGCTTTGGTCCACAAAGGCTATGTGTAATTCTTGGTGCTCGAGCTCAATTCCTTGTTTAATGAAATCTTTGTTTTTATAAAAATATTTAAAAATTTTAAATTTGAATTATTTTTATTTTTCTTTCTTATTTTCTTATTTTCTCTTGTTTTCTTTCTTTCTTTTCTTTTTCTTCTTTTTGTCTTCTAGTGGCTAGCAATCAACCACAAGCGAGGGATGAACTCGCTAAAGGCTGGCGAGCTAAGAGTCTCATTGTCTAGAAAAGTCGAGGCCTCACAAGCTTGTGGTGAGGCTTGAGCTCCCTAGAATTGGGCGAGCTCATCCCTCACCTATGGCAGGTCACTAACCATCGTCATGGCTAGCCATCGAGCGAGGAAAAAGGAAAGAGGAAATGAAAGAAAAGAGAAAAATAAATAAAAATAACTAAAAATTTGAATTCTTTTATAATTTTTCCCTGGGAAATCTAATTCCCCTATCAAATGGCGGAAAATATTTCTAGTTCATTTTGGGGTGTTAGTCAAACAGTGAAAGATATTATTATTTCCTGGAAAATGACTATAGCATATTTAATTCCCCTCCTCTTTGGCCTCTTGTCCAGCTTGAAATGTAGTAACGTCATTAAGAAATTGGCGACGTTAAAGAAAAAACAAATATTAAAGAAAAGAGACGTGGCTGAGAGGACGGTCGTTTCTTAATCGGGTCAATATTAATAAACAAGATTAAATAATCATTATGTACCTGCTAAATCATGAATACAAAAATGTAAGAAATGTGTGCTCATTGAAGTCTTTCGTGCATTGTTTAACTAAAATGAAGACGATTGCTCAACCAGAAACCGCGTGTCTCAAGAAGATCTCCTATCTTGAAAAGACGACGTCTTCGGAATCTCCATTTTCAACCTTTAATTCAATGAAAATAAACAATTTCATTAGTGATATTAAAACTTTTCCTGTCCGTGTCACGAGGACTGTGATAGCCTCCTCGACGAAATGTCTAGTGATCTAGGATTAACTAAGACGGCGAAGACTGCCTCACTTGGGCAAGGCGACCTTCATCCTAGGGGAAGTTGCCCTCGCGACCATCGATGAGATTGGCCCTTGCAAAATCTGGGAGAGGCTTACCAGAAGTTGGCGAGGGATGGCCTTGCCTGAGCGAGGTAACCATTGCCCTAGGTGAGGCCGCTTTCAATGGCCACCAACCCTCGCTGGAAAGGAAAACAAGAAGAAGAGAAAATAATAATAAATAATTTAAAAACTAAAATTATATTTGGACGAAAATGCCATTTGATCTATCAAAATATTTAGCCGACCAACAACTAGCAAGAGCTAGCCCTTATTTGAAATGACCATGATTACTTCAAACCCTTATTTGAAATAATGGCTACTTTAGACCTTTATTTGGCACAAAGTTCACTTCAATCCCTTATTTGAGATAATGAGGGCACTTTAGGCTTTTATTTGGAATTTTTCTTTAGAAATATTTCGATTTTCAAAAAAATGATTACTCATAACATGAAACAAAACACTACATTAATGCTGTAAATTTTCTTTAATTGCTTGTTTAACAAATGGCCAAAAATTCATTAATAAAATATATTAAGCAATGGTAAAATCTCAAATTATAAAACTAGAGTTTTACATAAAAAAAAAGTAAAATTCATTACAAACACTTTTCCATGAGCTGCATCAACAATACGTGAAGTAAATTGAAGAACTAATCATGTCCAATGTGCTTCTTTGGAGAAAGCAAACAGTACCACTTGGAAAAGACCGAATTGGCCGGTTCTGGGCAATTCCTAGGGTTATCAGTCCGGTTTTTGATTCCAACAAATTGAATTAGTGATTTTTGGTCTGGTTACCAATTCTATGGGTGGAACCACCTACTGGGACCACTCAAATGGGATCAATTTTTTTTTTTAATTTAAATTTCTTAGAAATTTATCTTGCAAGGCTAAAAGAATGCAACCTCTTGCATTTTGAAGTCCTCTTGTTAGGATCCAATGCTTCATGTCATTACATATCACAATTAGATGAGCCAACATACTTTATCCTGCAAAGTCTTGATTTCAGTATAGTTAAACTAGCAGTGGACAAATGAAAAATAACAAAACACTTTCATTTTTCAACAAAAATTAAAACATTTTTATCATAGAAATCTATATGTGAAACTAGATCATTGATCCATTGGCCCACTTGAAAACCAAATTGGACTAGTCGGTTCAGCCAAGCGGTTTCAGGACGAAGTGGACGAATTCCCGGTTCTAGAAATGGGGAACTAGTTCCACTGATGCAATTTTTGATTCTTGACCAAATTGGACTAGTTGGTTCAGCCAAGCGGTTTCAGGACAAAGTGGACTAATTCTCGGTTCTAGAAATGGGGAACTAGTTCCGCTGATCCAATTTTTGATTCTTGGGTAAGGATCGAATCACCCGGAAAACTGATCACCTTTCTTCACTATCTATCATGGTGCAAAGTGGAAGTGCAAACAATTCTCATCCACTTTCTCCTTTGGTTTAAACGAAAGTGGAATATTCAATGGGTTCAGAATTTTATCTATACCTTTGACCAAATACAGTTGAAGTTCTTGGCATCAAGTACAATTAGTGATAGGCCTAGCATCAACTACATTATGTTAAAAGTGCATTTAGTAACCATTTTGTTCATAGAAATAATTTCTACTCAGAAATGGTTTTTTCCAATTTTGTTCCTAGATGAGTTTTTGAGCATTTAATAGTGCTTGGTAGCTATTCAAAATTTCTATTCCCCAGATAGAGAATCGAAATGTGTTCGATATAACCCTCAAATTCTTTTATGAGTTAGCATTTGTTTTAATATTTTAATAATTTTATTACAGTTTTTTTTTTCTCTTCTTCTTCCTTTAGCTAGTTGTTGGCCTCAACCATGGTTGGTGATCAGCTAGACAAGGGTTGGCAATCTTGCTGGAGCGTCATCGACCCCAGCAAGGCCGAGCTCGCCTAACTACTAGCAAGTTGAAGCCTCATCAATGGCTAGCTGAGCTTGACCTCACCAGATTTAGGAGAGATGGGCCTCGCGTAGCTAAGGCAAGGTCAATCTTGCGAGGCCGACCTCGCCCAGCCAAAGTGAGGCCGAGCCTCGCCTAGCGAAGGAAGAAAATAAAATGAAGAAAAGAAAAGATAAAAGAAAAAAAAGGAAAGTGGTCTTGATTTTGAAATTGTTATTGGAAGCAAAGAAGCAACTTTTTTTTTTACTTCTTGATTTGGTTTCAAGTTTATTCCCGAGAACAAAAAAGTTACCAAATTGATTTTTGTTCTTTTTTTGTTTCAAAGAAAAAAAAACAATAGAATCAGACATTATTTAGCCGGTTACCAAAAAAGGCTTAATTTGCTCCATCTTACTCCATCTTTGTGATGTGAGAATTTTTTGGGGAAAATTGTGCAATTAGTGCTAAACTTATTGTATAGATACTAATGCGATTTTGAGCTTTCCAATTTTTCTAATTTAGTCATAAACCTTTGCACAAAATTTTAATGTTAGTCATTTCAGTCAATTTTTACCTAAAATTGCTAATGTGGCAATGTATCATGTAGGATAGCCAATGATGACTAAACTATCACATTATGATTTTTGGTGAAAATTGACCGGAAGTACTATATTAGAATATCAAGAAAATGTTTAAACCTAAATTGAAAAAATTGAAAACTTTAGAATTAAATTGACTTTTTTATAATAGGTTTAAGCCATATACGGTAATTTTCTTGAAATTTTTTGCCTAACACTCTCCCACTTGGTGCTCAAACAATCTTCCTTTCACTTGTGTGCCCTCCTATGTTAGGCCTCTTTCCTTAATCCATGTATCCTTCCACACTAATATTATCTCAATTTGAATATGCGTCTTGAATGGCCAGGTATGGCAAGACACGAAGCATCTGCCCTTCTGACTCCATGTTGATTTCCCTCGCCTAGTGTTGACACCTAAATTTTGGCGACCCATTTAGACATTTAAAAAATTAGAGGTTAATTTTATCCCTGAAAAAATAAAATCACATGGCATATAGTTTAGGAACATTTTTGTTTATTTTATTGGACCAACGGAAGTAAAATTTTTCACATATTCCGTTCGATTCTCAAACATTTAGGCAATATACACCAAATGATATATTTTCAAGCAAAAAGGAAAATTTTGGATGGGATATTTGATAAATACAAAAGGTAATATTACGCGGGGTGCAACGATATATTCGGTGGTATTTTGCATGAGCAAAATTAGAAAGTAAAATATACCACGAAGATCCAATTTTTTGGCTTATAAAAGGGACCGCGTACGGACAAAGTTAAAGAAGGGGCCACATATATTGAATACACGGCCGCACAGAAAAGAGAGCCTTTTGTTTCTTTCTTTCTTTCGTCAGGGTGGAGTCCAGATCAGTCCGCAGCAAACCAACCGCCGACGATTGCTTAGTAGCTCTCGTGAAGCCTTGTCGTCGCGCTCAACAGCTGTTCACGCTTCAGACCAGGCGAGTCTCCAAGCAATTCCAAGAAGCACCGTCGCCTCGGCTACCATCTGCCGAACCGCCGTCGTCCGGGTGCAGCTAGAAGTTTCCAGCCCCACCTCATCATCGACGAGTACACCTTCAAACATCGAGATTTATTTTGGTTTTTGGTCAAAGCGGTGGAAGTTGTCTCATATTGCATGGTGAATTTTGGAGAATTGCCCGTGAATTCTTGAGGAAGAAATATAAGTGGGGTCAAGGGCAAGAGACGATCGCGACTTCGGAGTTCTCAGTTGAGATTACTTGGCCCAACAAAAACACCAAAATTCGTTGGCGATCGTCGAGGAGTCCGGGTGTTCAATAATTGTAACACCCTTCTGCGCCCGTTCGAAGCTGCTGCTGTCCATATCTGCTGCCCAACACGTGCCCGATAGCCTTAACGTCCAGCAGCTCATCCGGTGATTGGCAAATAGAAAGAACGGTGTCCAACGTGCCGTTGTCTCTGTGCAAGCGTTGGAGACCCAGTTTGCGACGTGACCCACCGTCCACGCCCTCTTGGCTTCTGTTTTGCAGGATCTTTAACGGATCTTCAGCTGAAACCCCTGACCTCTCACCGTCAATCCCACCAAGACCGCCAATCGTTGGCTGCGGTTGTGAATTCGGAACGAAATCTGCCAACTAATTTTCAGCCACGTGAAGTCTCTGCCGTAAGAGTGGGGATCAGCCGTGCACTCCCGACGATTGTGCCCATCACCCTCACTGGAGCCCTTGGTTGACCTAACATCGAGCCCTGTCCTTAGCCGTGTCGCGCCTACCGTTGGTCCATTCTACCGATTGGTTTTCTGGAAAAATTCAAATTAAGGTATGGATCTATTAGGTACATTTAGTAGATTTAATCTCTTAGGTGGATTTGTTTATCTTGGTTTAGTTTTTGAGTATTTTATCTCTTTGTTTGAAGTATTTTCCAATGCATGATTGAAATTCTCTGATGTAGAATCCAAATCGCCGATTGTCGTTTTTATTCTATTTATAAGGAAATGGAATAATTATTCAATCAAAAATTGATATCTTGATCTTTAAGGCTTAAGATCAATTTATTGATTTTATTAGCGAGATAGTCAAGTTTGAATTTCAAATTGAGTGATGGATAATATTTTTGATGATCATGGGTGGTTTGATGTTTATCTCATACTTGTTCTATTTATCCCGAAAATACAAAAAAAAATTGCATTTGCATGTAGATTAGGGTTGTTTTCCTAGATAAGGTTGCAAGATAGAATAGTTTTTTTTAAATACATGTTTAGATGGTATCTAGGTTAAATAATATTTTTGGATTGAATTGTATGCCGAGATAATTTTCTAGATTAAGATGGGATTCAGATTGGTCTATTCCTAATTTAAATTAGATAATATCTCACTTTAGTTAGATTTTTATTTTTAGTTATTTTTAATTAATAATTTTCATAAATAAAAATAAAAAGATCATGTGCACGTCATATAGAATTAGGTTCATGAAATGCACGCCATTTAGTATTTTGCTAGGCCCATTTAATTAGAAATTACATGTCATTAGGATTAGGTCATTTAGTTAATATCGCATTGCATATTACATGATTTTCATTAATTAAGTGAAAAAAAAAAAGGAAAAGAAATTGTGTGTTAATTAGAAACCATATCCAAGGTTGTTGATGTGGGTTTTAATTTAACATTGCAGATGCTTTCGTTGCTTAGAGGTAAGTTTTTGCAATTTATTGTTTATCTGAGTGTTAAATTGGTGGTTTGTGCACGCGCATGATAACCTCACATGTTAGGGAAATAGATTTAAAATAAACCCAAGCTGCTTGCCAAACATTTTTCTAAATAAAAAAACTCCGAAAGGTTTCACCGAAAACGTTAAGAGAAATCCAATACATTATTTAAAAAAATTTCCCGAAAAAATAAGACAAACTCGTAGAGTCCAAGTTTGAACTCAACCTAATGCATTATGAGCTAACTACAACATATTAACTTCTTCACTGCACAACATCTCTTAATGTGGGATTCGTTTCACTTTACATCCTCACACATGTACCTCGACATGTAGGTTCACGATGCACTTAGATTATGAGAAACTAAATTTGCAATTTCTTCACCGGAAATGATAGTAAAGTAACACTGACAGACCATCTTACCTCCCCCCCAAATAAAAAATAAAAATCATGGACGATCATTTACTATTAAGAAAACTATATTATTCATTGATGATCATATAACATTAACGAAAAGTAGAGTATGTGTTTTTGTACGATAAGATCATGCAATTCATCACAGGAACGAGATTAATAGAAAAAACGAAGGACAAATAGAGAAACACCACGGTAGGATTTACCTGGTTCGTTCCCAGGTCTATGAGACCTACATCTAGGAGAGGGCGGAGTGATAAATCCACCATGACTAAGGAGATTACAAGCTTGAAATTATCTCTCTTAATGCCAAGAGCAGACTCTACCCAATCTATCCTCACCCAATATTGACCAAAAGTCGAGACCCGCTCAATTAATTAAAGTAAATTGTATAAATGGCCTTATCTACTCAAGAATACTTCGCCCTCCAATAGCATAATCACTTCAACACAGGTCATCAATGTGTGATAAGATGTGTATATGTGTGTGTGTGTGTGTGTGTGTGTGTGTGTGTGTGTGTTAACTTTCGTTTTATATGTTAACTTTCATTTTATTAATATTATTAGCTAGGATGAGGAGGAAGGGACGCCTTAGGGGTGAGTAAGGTGCTTTTGGTCCTCTTTTGATGAAAGTTTTTGGGAAAATGAAAGAACTTTAGGTTAAAATAGTTTTTCTAAATATAAGTATTGTATGGTAAATTGTAATTTAAAAGTGCATTAAGAAACAACTTTGGTTTTAATGGAGTTTGGAAAAATTATAATTTGTAAATCCCTTTGCTATTTTTTTTTTAAACTCAAAACTCAAAACTAGTGAAGAATTAGCAACTAACGGGCAGTTGGTGAGTTGCTTGTGAGGCCAATCTAGCTATCGACGAGCTAGATTTGGTTCTAGCAACCTCACCTAAGGTTCCTTGACCTCAAGAGAGTGTCTTCCGGGTCACATGATGTGGCCTGAGGTAAGAGAAAAAGGAAAAAAATTAGAAAAATTATTAAAAATTGTAAAAATTGTCTACGTTAGCAACAATCATACCACATAAGACAATAAGTGTTCATATCAATGATTTTCAAGAAAATTTTTTTTTTGTATGAATTACATTGGCAAATTGTAAAAAAAGGTTTAGAATTAAATTAACTAAATTAAAATAATTATAATTAAATTGATATAAGTACGTTAGGTTTAGAGCTTTTTAGTAATATCCCGAAAGATATCACACATGTAATCGAGTTGAGTCGCCAATAGTTCAACACTCAAGCTTGACTCAAGTGATCTCGACTCAACTGGATAATTAAGGCTTGATTGAAATAACTTTGTCAATAAGCTTGACCTTGAATCAATTAGCCAAAAATTCCAGCTCAAATCTCTGAATTGAACTCAAGCTCAAGCTCGAACGAGAAAAATATGCTAAGATTACAAAAATTAATAATTATATTTGTTTTGTTTATGGATGTAAAAGGGTAGATATAATTTAAATAAGTAGAGATATAATCATCCGATTAGGTTTCGAAGCTATTCAAGTCAAGTATTCTCGAGCTTTAGCTAGACTCGATTAATTAATACTTGAGCTACTTGAACTCGAATAGCTCACGAGTGACTTGACTGCCTTCTATCCTTAATTGAAAACATGGGAAGTGTCTGGAACTTCTTCCCAAACTAAGGAAGTGTCAAGCATAATGGGAACTCAGTCCCCTGTCGTCTAAAGTTGATCTTGGTAATAGAATATTATTTCAGGGTTGAAGTATAGGTTTGGTGTTGCGCACTACCAGTCAATCTTAGTTATTTATGACTATTTACCTGGCACCAATTCATTGACAAAGAATTACACCTTCAAGATCAATAATATTTTATTAGCAGATGCTGACAAGCGGGTTCTTTCCCTTAAGAAAACCGATTCTCTCCAATAGGGTCATGAATCACCACAACTTATACATGATCGGAAGGCAAACATAGATACAAATACATATCTACATATAACGGTAGGTTATTGTAGTTTATGAAAGGTCGAAGAGGCCAATACATACACATGTATGGAGACAAATACGTACGGATTGGCCCAAGTAGAAACTTGTCAATTCGCTCTTGGCTAGGTGGTGAGACCACCACAAAACCAACAGGCCTCTTAGAACCATATATTTTTGCACTGCATAGCAATGTTTATTGGGACAAAATATGATTGGTCACCCATCAGTCAATGAGAACCAGAGTCCCTTCAATTGCGTATGTGGTACTCATGATGAGTGTGCAATAGCAAGCTTAATTCCAATTTGAGGGGTCTAAGTCAGAACATCTATCAAGGCACGTAGGAGCAGCAAGAGGTCCACTGAAGCATTATCAACAGAAAGAGAGAGCAACAACAATCAAGCAACAATTTGTCTATAAAAACCCATCATCCCCTTTCGGAGATGTGCACAAATTTAAAGACACATTCACTAAGTCACTCCAATTGTGTCCTAGATAGTACCCACACCAGTACTATGGCCAAACAAAACCAACTCCCATTCCTCACATTAGCCACTCTTTTGGTCATCATAGTTTTTGTTTCGGAAACGCTTTGCCGCACTCTTGGAGAGGAACACCTGTTAAAGCAACATGAGCAGTGGATGGCGGTTCACGGGCGCGTGTACAAGGATGCGGATGAAAAAGCGAAACGGTATGAGATATTCAAACAGAACGTTAACCGCATCAACGCCTTTAATAATGATAAGGACGCGGCGTATAAACTGGCTGTGAACAAGTTCGCGGACCTAACCAACGAGGAGTTCCGCGCTTCCTTCACCGGCTACAAGAGGAGGTCCACCCGTGTCCTGACCTCTGTGGACGAGAAACCGTTCAAGTACGCGAACTTCACCGCTGCTCCACCCGTCTTGGACTGGCGAACCAAGAAGGCTGTGACATCTGTCAAGGATCAAAGCAGCTGTGGTGAGTGCATAATCGATACATGTCTCATGAATATGTCAAAATTCACTGTCATACTCGAGCTGTAAATGAACGGGGCAGTAATATGTTTTTAACAAACTACGCACCACTTATATGGTATCTCTATATCACTGTTACATTCATTTTACTCCTATCTTACTATGCATATTCCTACGTCTTTAATTTTGCACGATAATTTGAACAACTTTTGTACGCCGGCCAGAGGGAACTTACTATCTTCTTGGCAGGAGCTTGTTGGGCGTTCTCGGCTGTGGCGGCTATGGAAGGGATTACCATGCTCAAGAAGGGGAAGTTGGTGTCACTCTCGGAGCAAGAACTCGTGGATTGCGATGTTAACGGTGTCAACGAAGGCTGCGAGGGCGGGCTCATGGACAGTGCCTTCCAGTTCATCAAAAGCAAGGGTGGCCTCACCTCCGAGGCAAACTACCCTTACCAGGGGAATGACGGGACCTGCAGAACGGCCAAGGCGGCGAATATCGTGGCCTCGATAACAGGCTACCAGGATGTGCCGGCCAACAATGAGAAGGCCCTCCTGCAGGCCGTGGCGAACCAGCCGGTCTCTGTGGCAATCGAGGGGAGCGGGTTCTCATTCCAGTTCTACTCAGGTGGTGTGTTCACGGGCTCGTGTGGAACCAGCCTTGACCACGCCGTCACAGCCGTGGGGTACGGTACGACCTCCGGCGGGGCCAAGTATTGGCTGCTGAAGAATTCGTGGGGCACCGGGTGGGGCGAGAGCGGGTACATGAGGATCCGGAGGGATGTAACCTCCAAGGCTGGTCTCTGTGGTCTCGCCATGGAACCTTCTTATCCAACTGCATGATATGATCTTATACATGTCGCACTGGCTCTTAGCCTCTCTTTAAGTATGGAAATGATGTGTAGCGTCTCTGTAAAAGAAGCAAGTGTAAGTGATAATACGTCAGTAGGGGTGGTGTGTGCTACATCAAAAAGTGTATATGCTTAGCAAAATTAAGGCCCTGCCGATTAATTTCGGTACTAAGTGTTCAAATAACTGTACTGTACAAGAACAAATTC
The DNA here is from genome assembly GCF_016545825.1 of Eucalyptus grandis. Taxonomy (NCBI): domain Eukaryota; kingdom Viridiplantae; phylum Streptophyta; class Magnoliopsida; order Myrtales; family Myrtaceae; genus Eucalyptus; species Eucalyptus grandis. The sequence continues at coordinate 9,661,156 of NC_052615.1, forward strand.
AAGTGAATGAATGAAATAGCTTGGTCAGCGTGATTTTAAGTACTGAATTGTGTCCAATAGCAGAAGCGTGCCAGGAAGCTGAAGAAACGTCATTTGGGACGATATATTAAGTCAGCGGCCCAATAATCTCTGAGTGGAAACGGTGGGGAAACCGATCGAAAATGAAATGTCATCCTTGTAATATGTTGTGCTTGATAGACTTCAGACCACCACGAGCGGGACCATGTTGCAGTTAATTCCTATTTGCCGAATAAGACTGCAAACAACCGATCAATCATGAAAAATGCGCACGCTATAGTAAAATTGGACGATGTCATGATTCACTCTTAAATCATTCATCGCATTCACCAATCACGGTATGTCCTTATTCTACAAAGTTGAATGAAGCCCATATATTAAAAAGTCTAAGTCAAAGATAATTATATCTCCACTCAATTTCACTCAATACCTCAAATAAACGAGTTATCTACTAATTTATTACGTACATACTCTTTTTAATTTCGATCATTTTGTATTCGACTTATTTTCAACTCACACCTCTCACGTCAAATCTCTCGCTCTTGAAATTCCTCTGTTCATGGTGGAATACCTTTGTTTTGTCAAACTGGAAATTGAACTCATCGCCCAAAAATAAAGAACTAGCAAGAAAAGCACGTACAGGGTGCTCTCTATGGATAGATGTACTCAATTCAGATATATCGTTGGATGACATCAGATCCATATAATTAAACAATACATGTGGATTGAGCTTATTTTCGTCGTTGCAATCATTGTTGCAGGCGAACTTCCTTCGATCATTTGATGGGTCGATAAGAAGCACCATAAAGTAATACTCATCATAAAAAAAGCATGACACTGAGAGCTCCGTGACGTGTAATGATGGAGGACGTTTTATTATGTGCCAATTAAATTACATCAAGAAAAAACAAATTATATAGGAAGTCGACATCAAGAGACGTTTTCCATCTGTTCTACATTTTAGGACAAAATAAGATACCTAATGCAGTTGATACGGATTTGGTAAACAACTAATTAAATTTGCGATAAAAGAATTGCAAATCCCTTAATTAATGTTCAATATGAATAATGAACATTTTTTCTACACAAGCTGATCCCAAATTATATACTTTTTATTCGAATCGACCTTTCCATAAAAAAATAAATGGAGATATTGATGTATCCTTTAATTACAAATATGTCGTCCTGCGTGACATTAGAAAACCTACTAATGGTTTTTAAAGTTTGGTAATGAAAAATCTTAAAAGTAAATGCAGAAGCAAAAAGAGGAGAAGGGTTAAGCGAAAGAAAAAAGAAAGAACAAAAGAAGAAGGGGACCGATGGCGGCGGCGGCGGCGGCGGCAGGGCGGGAGACAGTGTTGCCCAGGCATCGGAGAGGACCTGACATCGGTCGCCAGGCTCAAGCGAACCCCGAGCGGTTGGCGCCTTCGTGTCAGCAAGAGCAAAAACAGAGAGAGACAGAGAGTTAACCTCTGCAGGCAGCAAGCCGAGGCAGGCGAGGTCACGGCCTTCGCTAGCCTTGCCACTTGCCGGTGATTGCCTCTTTTGGACCTCACCTCTGTCATGACGAGAGGGGCGGCACAGGCCTGGAGCAAGGGTGGTGCTGTACTGACTTAATGGCAAGGGCCGGAGGCCCATGCGGTGGCATCGGGGTTCGGCCTTGCGCGTAGCCTCGCTTCATCTCAACCACTGGTCAGGCGATGACGAGGACCTTGCTATCTCTGTTTGTGGGGGCTGCGACAGGCCTAGATGCCGGTGAGGGTGGCTGAACTATCGCCATGAAAATTAATACAAATGGATGCTAATCAGCAGAGACAGAGCGAGAGTTCCAAAACGTTGCCGTCCTGTAGCTAGGTTGTTGAATTGGACAGAGAACTATGGCCTTTCTTTTTTTTTTTGCTCTTTTGGGCCGAAGAGAAGAAATATGGGTTCTGGTATTTAAAGATTTGATAGTACGGCAATATGAGGCCCGCAAGTTGGGGGCCGTAGCTCCTCTTAGCCCATCTATACATATAATATATATGTAGTCTTGCGTTATTTCCATCTTTTTATTAGCTATTGACACTCCTTATTATATTGATTTAACTATATTATCCCTTCCACTCTTGATTTAAAATTATTTATTATATTTTTTCTTTTTTTATTTCAACTTACTAAAAGACAAAACTACCCATATCTCTTTCAAATATTTTTTTTTTTTCACCTTGCCGCTTCTCTCACATCCATTACATTTCAATGTTTCCTTCATTTGTTTTCCTCAACTTATTCTCCATTGTTGTAATTTGAGCAAGACACCTATCATATATCACAGCAAAGAAATGTTAGTTTTATTTACAAATTATTTACTCTATTCCTATAGACTATCTTCGTGATCATTAATATCTTGATTTTGAATTTCAAGAAAAATTTACGAGAATTTATTCAAAGATTATAAGGAAAATCCATTGGTTCTCAATTAGATTAAAATGCATGGCTTCCTTTCAAAGAACTCTTTTTGCCTACTTGGATAGATCCACACATGCATTTTGGGAACTGTGTTACTTTATGAGCTGAAGGGGCACATTTGACTTTGAATGCAAATTTGCAAGTCTCGACGGGGATTGAAGATCATTGTAAGGAAGCCATAAGGAAGCCATTCAACTTTAAGAGCATATCTACAAAAACTGACGGGGCGCATTTGACTTCAAGATCCTTTTTGTGCCTACCTGGATAGACCCTACCTGGATAGACTTGAACATCCATTTTTATGTGCTTAACTTTGTGATATTTTTAATTTTTTTTGAAAATATCTATTAATACATCATTCAATTATGCCCTGAAAATAATCATTATTGGACTATTAGAATCATCGAATAAAATGAAAGTTGAGCAATTGAAATACATGGACTACAACATAATGACACATATTAATCTTATAATTAAAGAAAATACGTAGAAAAACTAGTGGGTGATTTTTTTACTTTTACTTATGTTTAGGCTATTTTTCGAATGATAGTTTTCTAGTACAAAAAAAAAAAAAAAAAAAAAAGAAATATCAACTCATTGATACAATAATTTGTTAGATATCTACCAAATAAACTTTTCTTTTGGAAAAATGGGAACACCAATTTTAGTCCAAATGGAGAAAGAAAAGGAAAATAAAATAAAAAAATAAGAAAATAAGACAAGAAATAATATTAAATCAAGAGTGAGCCCCCACATATAACTTTAAAAATGTTGTTTGAGATTTTGTCTCTAGTAAAATTGAAACAAAAAAAAAAAAAAAAGAGAGAAGAAATAATATTAAATCAAGAGTGAGACTTGCGAGTAATAATGTAGTCAAATCAATGTAATAAGGGGTATCGAAAGTGAATAAAGGAGTGGAAATAGCATAAGCATATATATATATATATATATATATGTATGTATGTATGTATAGAAAAATGTGGCTAGCCACATATGCTTAATGTGACATCCTGAATTTTCGACCCGGCTCGAATATATGAAATGGGCAATTCTTTGATGCGCCTATGATCCCTTTTCTCTAAGCTGATTACTCACGAGTTAACTAATCTATCAGGTGAAGTCGTTAAGAGATATAAACATGACAGACTTGAAAATTTGATCAGAAATCGACCGCTTGACCGTGATAATTGGCAAAGGTCAACACGGCACTGTTATAATCGATTAGTGATCGGATATAGGTCGATTCGATGGAATGGCGTAATTAAATTGCAAAATTTGCGTCGAACGGCACTAACTTGAATTTCTCTCGATTTTATACTCGGTACCCGTAATTGAAACCTTGCAATTTTACGACAACCAAGAGTCGTCTACAAGTCGGAGATACACAAATGTGGATAAAAAATTATCGACCACGGGTCAAACGCGATAAAATCCCTAAAAGCTACCAATAGGTTGGGTCACGCTAAAATAGCGTCCGATCAATTTTAACCACAAAATTGAATTCGATTTCGGGAATCGGACGTTCGAGCGTATCACGATTCATTTATAGGACATCATCTCATCTTTCGAAGAAATTTCGTCAAGTTCGGGATTTTTGCAGAAAATCAATTTTGGACAAATCGGAAAGGCAAAGAAAATTCGTATGGGCTGTTGGGAGGGCTTATTTGGCTGCCAAGCAAGTTTATTTTTGGGAAATTAAGGGCTAAATTCTCTTTGGTTTGGGCAAAAACTTTTGGGGCTAAGACTTTTGGGGCTTAGTGATGATGAAAATGGAGATATTTGCCCTTAAAGTCTTTGCTTAGCTTGATTTCTTGGCCCCCTCTCCCCTCTCTCTTTTTCCCTCTCTCCTCCCCTCATGTGCATGCACTCCCCCCTTTACTCAGCCGACTTCCCTGTAGCTTCTCCTTCCTCTTTATTTTCATTTTCACGTTCCTTTCTCCCCCATCTCTCTACATCTCCTTCATTCTGTTGCCAAACCCATCCTCATATTCTTCATTCCTTTTTCCCTTGTTGCCACATGTCCACACGCCTCAACACCACTTAACTGTAGCCCACGTTTCCTTTCATCCTCAACCACCGCCACACATCTTCAAGCCATCCCACGAGCAGCTTCGTCTAACTTCATGCCAGCCCCATCCCGCACTCGTCTCCACGCCGTTCAGCCACCAAATGGCTAGCAACCTCAGTCCCGTGCCACTTCACGCCACCGAGCAGCAACCAACACCACCCTCCAGCACCTCATGCCCCAGCAACATTTCTGTCCAGAAACCAAAACCAACAACTTCCAACAGCTCCTTCACCTCTGCCTAGCAAGAACCAGCCTTGGCTGAAGGCTTGTAGGGCTTTTTCAGCTGCTGGTTGGCCTTCGTTGGAGACCCAATAGTTGCGGGATCTCACTGCCGTCACGCCGCCATCGCCGTGAACCCGTCGCCGTCAAATTCCGATGAGTTAACTCCCTAATCATTGATTAGGTTGTTAATTGTGCTTAGAGGGTTAGATTAGTATCAATTGGCTTAGTTATATTAGTGTTAATTAGCTGGTTAGAATAGTGTAAGCTTGATTAGCTTAATCTTCAGAGTTGGTTTACTGGACCCTCGCCATTTATCATTTTTGTGGGGAAAAATGTATTGCGATTTTGAGGTTGCTTCATCATTGAAAAATGTTCTAGACATATTCAGCTATAACATATATTTTACTCAAGATTTTATGGATTTAAAAGAATGAGATTTCAGCTTTGTTTTAATCAAAACAGAACCTCTGTTTGTGCTGGAACTTGTGACATTTTGGTGTTCAATGGATTTTTATCAATTCTTAGGATTCGAATTTTGAAAGAGTTTTTTTCACAAAAGTTATTGTCACATCTTTTATTTTAACATACTCAAATTTCATATCAAACGGATAAGTTTTGGACCTCGAACTAAACTAATTTTGGAAAACAGAATTTCTGGATACGGACATAGTTTTTGTAACTTGGGCGATTTATTGCTCTCAATCTAGAAAGATATGGGTTAAGATGATTTCATAAAAAATGTTTTTTTATATGTCTTTTATAACATATTCAAATTTAAGAATTTTCCAAACTCGTTTGGTTAGGTTTCTGGATTTAAACTTGGAGACGCGTGAGTGGCTCGGTTTCTGCTGGTTAAGACCAGTTGTGGTTTTGTTGTTGTTCTTATTGTCATGCTTGTTGGATAACATATATTTAGTGATTTGGCGGACTTTTGGCATGCTTAAAACTTGTGCGTGATGAGATGAGATGGATTGCTCTATGTTGGTTGCCTAGTATTATTGCAAAATGTGACATTTTGGACTAATAAATATAAAATAAATGAGGTGTCGGGTTCGGACACCAAAATTATTTACCCAATAAAACAATAAGGTTTTAATTACATGTGTGCAAAGTTTGAAGGATTAATTTTGAGTACGTGAGCACTTATGAATTTATTTCTAAATGTGTTGAACAAAAAAAGGGGGGGTTAATAAGGTTTATTTTCAAAAAGGGATGGTTGGAAAAGAAATTATAAAAGAAATATGGTGTCGGGTTTGGACACCAAGTTTTATGGGCTCAATAAAACCGTGAGGTTTCAATCTAGACATGCGCAAATTTTGGCGGGTAAATTTCAAATATGGGATCCCGTATGAAATTATTTCAGAAAGTTTGAACAAAAAAAAAAATAGTTACTAAGTTTATTTTTAAAAGGGGATTTTGGTGTTTCGGCTATGTGATGGAAGCTAAGAGTCAACTTGGTTGATGATGCGCCTACATGGTTAGGTTAATTAAGGGGTTTAGTTTAATTAATCGCAATTTATTTATGTAATTGCAATTTATTTAATTATTTATTAATTAGCAAAAATTATACCGGGATAACCGGTTGTTAGAATTTTGTACTGATTGTTGTGGTAGTGTTGGTTTGTGTAATTGATTGCTAATTTATGCAATTAAATGTTGAGTAATGATTTTGAATTATTATTTCAAAAATAGGAAATTTTGGTATTTAATTATAAAAATATCGGATGTTGATTTTTGAAGCCAAAATTTTTAAAGTACTATATCAAATTGTGGAATTTTTAAATGGGAGAGTATCATGCTTTATAGATTGATTTGACTTTGTGTCCATGAATAATTATTTTATCGGGTGTTTTTAATATGATGAAAATAAGCCAAGTACATTATTTGAAATAAAGGCATTGAGTGCAAAGCATGATGTCCTTGGTCGAGATTGGATGTGCATGTGATCGCTATGAGAACCCGTCACCCGATGAAAGTCGAGTGGGCGATGCTCTTATATGGAATGCCCCACGTCAATGGATGCTGGATTGCGGTAGAGGCCGGACTGATGCTCCTTCGGGAATGCCATCTAGAGGTAGATGTTGCCATACTCGATGGAGCGAGACGACACCTGGTTATCACGATAAGCAATAAGTTGTCACGATAAGCAATAAGTTATCACGATAAGCGATAGTTGGATGTGATAAGTTATCATGATAAGCGATAGTTGGATGGGATAAGTTATTGTGATAGGCTATTGTTGGAAGTGATAAGCTATTGTCATAAGTTATCGCTGAATGCAATAACCTTTCTTGATTATGATAACTGCATATTATGTTATGACTTTCAATGTGATATGAGGTTACTAAATCCTAATTTTAAAGGTAGTAGATGCTTATGTAATCCCTTATTTTGAAAAATGTAAGTGTTCTTGAAAATCTATGATTATAAGTTACGAAGACTATTTTGGAAGGTAATATGCTAAGGTTGTTTCATTTGATATTGTCATTGGATGTGACTTATGATGTTATTGGATGTGCTTGTTCTAGGTGATGTTGTTTGGTATTAATGGCAATGTTTTATACGTGTTCATTAGAACTAGTCTTTACACATATGTTCATTGTCCATGGTCGATACATGAGAATACCCCGAGCCTCCGAGATGAGATATAAGACGGTTCTTGGATGTGCGTGGAAGCACATTGAGTCAAGTCTCTCTCTTGGATTGGCAATACTGGGGCATATTGTTCTCAAACCAAGTTCGATAGTAAATCGGCAATCATGTCACGACTGGTTGGTCCTTTTTTGATCTTGGTGCAATATTAAGACATATCATTCTCAAGCTAAGTTTGGTACTAGATCAGTGATCATGTCATGACAGATTGGTCATTTCTTGGTCTCAGTGCGATGCCCCCAAGTCAATGAGATGTCGTTTATCGATGAATTTCAAAACGATACTCCTCACAGGAATGTTGTCTTGATGCATTTACGCAGGACTTTACTGGGCATAATGAGGCGAGATGATACCTGATTACGCTAGATGACTATGAACCTTTGAGTTGGCCTTGGGGCCTAAGCGGCCATAATAATCTAAAAGCATGGTCTCGAGGATAGCATGGTAATATGGGATGTCATGATATTCTTGAGACTTCAGCATGTGTAAAGTGCGTGAATGCTAATTGCATATGATGAGAATGATACTATAGTCTGTACATGTGGCATGGATATATATGAGTTACACGAGAAAAGTGCATGAATTAAATACCATTTTAGTAACTTATATGGCACATGCATTGTGACACCCAGGATCTCAGGTCAAGTCACATGACTTGCTTTATAAATTAGGGGGGATATTAATTTCAGATCATAAAATAAATTTCATTCTAAGCTGAGTCATAAGGAACTGAACTGCACTCGATTATATTTACTAAAAACTTTGTTTCCGTACACGTTGAGAGATGAGGCTAAGGAGGGGAATTTCTACCAAAAAAAAAAAAAACACTAGGAGCCACAAACACTTAATATCCCGCCTCCTGTCAAGTATCTACATACTATCAAAAAAAAAAAAAAAACAAAACTCTCCCACATGTCGAGCGCTCCTTGGTCACCTTCTAATATGAAGAAAAGACACAATAAACAAGTGTGAGTTTTCAAAATAAAAACTCAGCAAGTGGGCGGTTAATCTTAACTTGGAGTTGGCCAATAGCAAGACAAATAGGTAAACGAACTATCAATTTGCAGAATCTATAAAAGTCTAGCTACAATAATCACCCAGGGGAAGATGCCACTCCACCCTGTACCCCTTGCACCCAACCTGGCGTCACGAGGTTCACAATCACCCGGGGGAAGACGACACTCCACTCTATACCCCTCGCACCCAACCTGACATCACGAGATCCCCTGAGAAGTTATTCAACCCTTCTCAGTCCCCTGGAGAGAATACCATTACACCCCTCTCCAGGCATCCCGACACCCGGGGTCTCTCATTGGCTCCTTAGCCAACTACACATTCATAATTCCGCTTTGTTGCAGCACCAACAACTCCAATATGCTAACAATCACACCAATGTCTAAACATACATTGTTAAATACTACAAGGTATAAGAGAACCCTCATTAGAGGCAACAAGGTAAGAGTCCAACATTTTTCTTGCAGAAAACTCAGAATCTACTAACATAGATAGAACTAGGCGAAATCAACTAATCTCAGTATTTAAGGCCAAAGCCATAGTAAACCATCACAGAAAACTCTCAAGTTTTAATATGTGATAGTAAGGCCTTAAATGAACACTTTTCAAGAAGGAAACCAAGTCTGGTTCCTTCTGTAAAGAGAGCAGCAGTGTGGTCCATGTAGCTCAAAATTCCTTCCGCCGAACAGAACTAACAATTGGGAGATTTAGCCCATTTCGAAGTTCAATACTCAGTAAAATGCTTTGAAATTTTGATATGTTTTGCACCTACATGTGTCCTACTACTTTCATGCAGGAAGTAAATCCATATTCTAACTCAATAATTTTATAGAAATTCAAAAGCACATTGAAGTCGTGATTTCACGGTACTGAACAGCTCACTAACAGTATAAAATCAAGTCTTCATGTGGATCAGTTTAACTCATAAAAATCTCAATTAAATATATGTCGTAGATCATAATTTATTGCACAACTTTCTAGAAAATAAGTTCATCCAATTCTTAATACTTTTGATGATGGAAAATCGGCAAAGCAGCAGCCTCACCGAGCTTTTCTTCCTGGACAGACCAACCATGAACTCTAGCATCTGCACTCAGCTACTCCTAGCTAATTAGTCCTCTCACGAACCCCCATTTGAGCCTTGACCACACATGTATAGCACCTAAACGAGCGTTAACCACTAGTGATTCATCACAAACAATTCGAGAAATCCATCCAAAGCCACAATTAAAATCTCGACCTTCCTAAGTCAACATGTAAGCCCATTTCGTAGCTCATCAGCCTTTCTTATCCAACAATGATGGACCACAGCCTCCCTCTCGCTCACAGCTCTTATTCGGACTCTTGGCCAACTTGTATATACCAAAATAGGGACATCAAGGCTCCATTCTGTTCAACCCGAGGGAGGAAAAGAGAGAAATGGAAGAGAGAGGGAACGAAACTATGGGTTGGTGGGTCGTCGAGCGGGTGGAACGCGATATCCACCACCTACCAGCCACGGCAATTGAAAATCAGAACCTATCCTACCCAAAACCCAACGTTTTAGCCGTCCCCTACACCCCCAATGTAGCCACCCAACCCTAAATCAACATACAACACAAGGCAGGGCAAACCCATGAACTCAAGACCACGAAGACAGCTTCACTAGCCTGGATCTTTCACCGGCAAAAGAGGGAGGAGGCGTCGGGCGAGCTAGGGCTTCATGGTTGATGGTGGGAGCTCCAAACGGGGCAAGGCAATGACGGTCTTGCTGCTGGAAGAAGGCGCGGGGCTAAGAGGGGTTGAGCTCGGGTAAGATCTTCGGCGGATTGAGGTGAAAATAAGAGTGAGAAAAGTTCGGTGTCTCGGTTGGGGGAAGAAAGAAAAGAACCCAGCTGAAGAAATCAGTCGCTACAGTTGAACCATTTAGGAAAGAAGAAAAGAATAGAAGTACACGTGTGGCCTCCCCCTTCATCTTTAGCTCCACCTGGTTGCTATGAGGAGAATAAAATTCCTCTTGAAAGAAAATCCTCCTATGCACAGAAGAGTGGGTCGTGGTCGAACTAAAAGAACACTTGGGTGTTTTAATCAAACAGTAACCTTACTCTATAATATATACTTAACTGATGAACAAAAGAAAATTTGGGGTGTTACATGCATGCTTTGATTGACCTCGTTTATGAATTGGGAGGCATGAGAAAGTCCTACAGCTTGATGTTTGAGTTAGAAAGGCGTGAATAAGATTGTGGATTTGTGCGCCTTTGATTATGACTCGAGAGATTTAAGTTGATGCATGGTGCATGGAACTATTGTTATTCGTGCATATATTATTAAATTGTGAACGCGGTATGCTTAATAGAATGGTGCACTCACGTAGTGATTATTTATACTATAATTGGACACGTGATATAGTGTTGCATTGTTGAATGGCTAATTCCTGTTAATAGATAATGTAAAGTGAAGGCTTTAATATTGATCTACTATTGATAGATAAATTACATTTTTAGGGCATCTTGGAGGCAAAGAACCCTCCTACACAAGTTTTATAGAGTTTACTTGTTGAGTTTATATCACTCTTCATTGTTTAATTTTTCAGGCCCTAATCATGGCTATCCAAACCCAAGTCAAAGTACTTTGAGATGGACGCGTACTAGACACGTAGGGGACACCACTTTGTTAGGTCACCCTTGTAGAATAGAGGTGCTAGGTTAACCCCAATCTTGATTCTTGGATAAGTATGAAGGAATCTGCTACACATACGTATAAATGGCTAAGCTTTTGATGTAAGGAAAGATTATGTTTGATGACAGATATATATATATATATATATATATATATATATATATTGTGTTTTGATTGTATGCCTTATACTATCCCTATTATTTATTCAGCTTCTGCTTGGATATAATCAAAAGATAAAATGAATGGGTTAGTAACACGTCCTGGGACGTCACAATTCAATGACCAAAGGGAAAAAGGATTGTTACTTATCCGAGGATCGGGGCACGACATCCCCACTTGGTTGGTATTAGAGTATGGTCATTACTTGAAGTGACAAAGTGCGTTGGGAATTTTGGGATGGTTAGTTAAGAAGATACTCAATGCTTGTGATTATTGATTGTTTTCTTGAATAGCTCTTATGGATTCCTAACCTTAGTGTTAGGACTATAGAGTGAACTTTCTTCTAGAACATTTGTTAGATATGATTCTATTATATAAAAGGAGTCGTCCATGGACACTACTAGTGCTTTGGCTTGGTGGTATTGGGAATGAATAGGTCTGAGAGTGGCTAGGTTCGATCCTTGGAGGCCGTAATGAGGTTGCCTTGTAAATAGAGGAAAAGAGAGAACCCAAGGTTTTTGGCGATTGTGGTGAACATGTTAAATGAATAACCCAAGGATGCCAAGCAAAAGGACACAAGATAATTCTGTGGATAGGGCAAAGAGGTTCTGAGAGGGTTTAAAACTGAACATCATAAGCTAGTTGGTGCCCTTAAATTTGAAGGATAAGTAAGCTCAAGCTAGAGTACTACTAGGATGGATGATCTCCTGGGAAAGTGCCTATCTATGCGTCAAATGATAAAACCGTGAGGCTTGGTCTGGGATGAGCCAAAGTGGACAATTACTTTGTAAGTTAGTCCCTATTGGAATAAGACCCCTCCAATAGATGTGTAGCTCAAGGATGAACCAAGAAAAAGCTAGTGAGCCTGTAACGACCCAGTTCAAAGAGGGCGGGGAATGGTTGCCAAGGCCAAAGAATTTGAAGAAGAGTAACTCCTGGCAGGCTTCTGAGATGGTGAATGAGGCAATAATCAACTAAACTATGCATCGAAGAAGAGAGGAGTGTTTCTAGTGAAAGTTTGGTCAAGCTTGTAAAACTTCAGTTTGTTGAAATAAGATCAGAGAAAGGAGGACCACTGGTCAGAGTTAGATCTAGCCCTTACCATTACTGACTCTTTCACTCTAGTGGGCTTCAAACATTGACAAACGTATCGTTTATCCAAAGTCATATTTGCCACAGTAATCTCGGTGGATCATCTTGATTATCGTCTTTTTCTGAATCCTTTTCAAGATCATGCATGACCACAATTTGTTTGTAATCTCGATAAGGCTTTTTGTCTTTTTCCTTCGAAAGATTCTCATATTGAGTTACTATGATAGTTAATGAGAACATATCAGTAAATTTCTACCCGGCCAAACACTCATTCAAAGAAAATTTTAAATCATTCTTGGCCATCTCGGTGACTTCTTTCTCTCGGGAGGAAGAGCAAGCACACATTTCTCATCTTTTTAAACCGGGCAACAAACTAATCAACCGTCTCATTATTAAACCGCTTGACTATCGCCAAATCCAATAATGTCACTTCAAGAATCAGATGATAGAACTGGGAATGAAATTTATTCTCCATTTCCTCCCAAATCCACACCAAATTCACGGGAAGACTAGTATACCAAGTAAATGCCATCTTCGATAGGGACAAAGGGAACAACCCTAACTTCATTCTTCCATCATTATTAATATTGCCACATTGAGCCATAAATTGGCTAATATATTCCACCATTCATTGGTCATCTTCCTCAAGAGGGTAAACTCAAGGATTTTTGTATTCCCTCGGATACAGGATATTATCAACCTAGTCTAGGTGCGGCTTGCAATATATAGGCCTTGGGATGCCTCCATCCAATCCCTTTCATTGCATAATCAAACAAGTAGCCTATTATATTATCCTCCGATCTCTTACAAAATTTGACACCTAATTCACCTAATTCATTTGTATCCTCGGAGGCGAAGTAGGATGATTAGTGAAATCTCTTAATCCTTCTTATAGTTGATAAGGCCGACAACCTAGAATCAATATGGGAATTGATTCGATATTGACCATCCCTATAGCAGCAACACATTATTGCCCCTAAATGATTAATATCGGGAGCACGATTGTGGGACAATTGTTTGGGCCTCATTTCCTTGATTTGGAGTATCTCCAACCACCCTTGTAGGAATGACACCATTTAAAATTTCTGGCATCAACTTGGATGAAGGTAAGATTCTAGGGATTCCACCTCGTTTACCATAATTGGTCAAATTCTAGTCATTCATACTGTTAGTCCTTTGTATAATTTTAACCAATGGCACGAGATTCGAGCAGCCAATGACATGTTAGGCTGGAGTATGCGTGAGTTACAGAATTGCACTAGTATGAAACCTATGACTCACATTTGCTTGATTCGGCATCCCCATTCTTGAAGTCAAATCGGTAAACAAATTGGTTAACAAATGAATCAAGATAGTCGAAAAATGATTAGCCATATGATTGGCCAAACCAAACATTCTTCTCATTGTAGCTATCACCATTTGATTTAAGGGTAACTCTCATCTCTGATCCTTGGACAATTCTCATGGAATGTCTTCAACATTAGTACCAATATCAACACCATAAATAGGGCCTAGATTCTAACTAGAGATCCCAAAACTAATGGTTCTCTCTCTTGCGTAGTGAGGAGACAAGTTATCCTCGTCGGCAGAGGAGCGACTCTTTTGGTTCCTTATTTTTGCCATCAACACCTCCTAAGAATGGAACACAATGGTCCTACTGGGCATGCCAAAAAGATATTTGCTGGAGAAAGTTCTCTCAACAAAATCTTTCACTAAAGATGGTAGAGTTTTGGTTTTATTATTTGTAATAGATCTAGTGTGGCTCCGAAAAAGAAAGCAAGTACAAGAAAACAGGAGACATGTAAAGTGCGATTGAATGTAAAAGTGATATAAAACAAAATATAACAATTGTAAAGCAAACTAATCGATTGTTGATTTGGCAAAAGGCCCTTTACAACTATGCCTTTCAATGGCTACCATTTCGATAGCTACAACGTTCTGGAAGTTTCGATTCTCAATCTATAACTACATTGCTTTATCAATATTCTCACTGATTTCGACTTCTACAATCGAACCCATTCTTACCTCTTCAATTTCGATAAGGCCCTTGTCGCATTACTTGAAACCATTTCTTATTGACTGTTAATATTTTGGCTCACTTTCACTTGATCTCTGCATATTGGGCTTGGCTTTTCCATTTATAGCTCTTGAAGCCTAATGAACTAATTTTGGTGCCAAAAGTTTGAAAAATTCATATATTTAGCTTTAAAAAAGAAATTGCAATGCGGACATGCTAATAACCTAATCCAATTGGGAGGTCTAACTAAGTCACTTATTCTGTTGGGCCAAATTAGAAGCACCTGCTTGCGCTTCATCCGCTCCTCCTTTAGTTGCTCAATCTAATTTTGGACGTCCTCATGAGTAGGGCCGATAACCAATGTTTTTGGGAGAGAGGTAAGCATCTCAGGTCTATCTCTCAATTGAAGTATTCTAGAAAGGTGTGTCGTTCCTTAATTTCTTCTTCCAAATCTCAACCCATGTAATCTCCACGGGCCAAATGATATTAGGCACTCTCAACTTCATCCACTTTCTTTCGGTAAACATCCACATTGTATTGAGAAGTCAAGATTCATCTATGAGAGATCTAGTTGAAATAAGTCTGAGCTTTAAGGTGGTGGAAATTCCTAAAGGGGGCTAAACTGTCAAGTAACCCCAATTGCATTTGGTAGTTAGGATGCAATTTGGGATATAATAAAATTTATTATATCTTGCATTTAGTGCCTATTGAAGACAAGATAAAGTCGAATATATATCAAATATGGATCGGACAAAATTATCTCATGAGAGGTGGGATAAAAGTGAATATGATTTCTAATGTTCATAATAAGTAAGTTATCTTTCTCGAATAATAAATTTCTTAAATTAACAAAGCAAAAATTATATTTCAATATAAATTATATATTCGAATTTAATTCTATTTTATAATATAAATTAAATATATATTATATTTATATTTATTACATATTTTAGGTATTTTAGTAATTTGGGTATAGTAGTACAATTTATTATTTAATAAAATATTATTAGAGAATGAAGGAAGGTAACAAAATAAAAAAGAAAATAATTAATAAAAGAAACAATAAAATAAAAATAAAGTAGGCAAGAGTGTAGTGAGAGATTTTTATCATCTTTATTTGTGAAATTTGGGTTCATTTACACTTATATGTTGTTTAAACCACTCTATATATATGATATAATGTGGTTTGACTTTATCATTACAATTGTTGGATAAGATATAACAAAATCCCTAGATTTTGTATCCTTTCTTATCCAGTCATATCCTTATTAGAAATCCAAGCAAACAAACATAAAGGGTTTAATAGGATGTATACAAAGTGAATCCCATAAGAGAAAATAAGGGAAAAGTACATCAGGAGTACCAAAAGTTAGTATAGGTGGATACTTTAGTGCCAAAAGTTTCAAAAAGTACTTAAGTGCTACTTTTTATTTATTTATGAAAATTAGGACACTTAAGTGCTAACTCTAGCGAGTTTCCGGAAATCTAACATGGCATATTATTAATAATATAAGTGGTCTAAATGGCTAGTCGAAAAGCTAACTCAACAATCCTTGTCTAAAATGATGTCGTCTTTCATGTTCGCTAAAGTGCTAGCCGTGATTAAAAAAAAGATCACTTAAGTGTTAGGTTATAGTGTAAGTGATCACTTAATTATCACTCGTGATTAAAAGTGAACACTTAAGTACCAAGTTTTGCAGAAAGTGACTACTTAATTGTTAAAAATGACGTCGTTTAGCATACTCTTGGTGTCTACATGGATAATTTTTTTTTTTTTTAAAGAATTGCCATGTTAGTAAAATATCTCATCGAAAAATGCCTAATCAGCGCTTTGACCAGAATTTCTCGCCATTAGCACTTAAGTATTCAATTCTTCACTGATTTTGGCACTTAAGTGTACCTTTTGGAACTTTTGGCACTTAAATGTCCCTCTATGCCAAATTTTGACAATCCCAGTGTTCGTATCCCGAGGAGTTGGGCTATCCAACTTGGACAAAAGGCTTGTTTAATTCATTTTTGTTAATATCGATTGTGGGGAGGGAGGGAGGGAGGGGGAGAGAGTGACTCCAAAAGTGATCTTGAGAGTCAAAATGAGCATAGGGTCCATTTCTAATTTTCAGGTCAAATTGCATAAGAAGAATTCATATTCTTGCTTAGGTCTATGTTCCTAATTTCTAAATATAGAGAATGCAATGAAGAGAGGAAATGCAAGACCAATATGGATTGTCTTGTTTAAAGGTCAAAATTGGATATTAATAGCGAACTAAATACGAAATTTTCAAGGAATACGAGTCAAACTTTTGGAGTGAGAAACTTCAGGAGAAGTATAGCCCAAGTGCCAAAACTTGGCATAGAGGGACATTTAAGTGCCAAAGTTAGGAAAGTGATACTTAAGTGCCAAAATCGGAACAAAATGGATCACTTAAGTGCCAATCCAGCTAAAATCTCGCCAAAATACTAACATGACGATTTTCCAACGAAATAAATGCAAAACGGCATCATTTTCACATTGACGTGGCTAGACAATGTAAAAACAACATTGTTTTAGTGTTGACGTAGTAAAAAATTAATATAAAATTAATAAAATTAAATTAAAAACTAAATTCATTTAAAACATTTAAAATAAAAATACAAATATTAAAAAAAAAGGTGGGGGGTGAAGGGAGCGGCGAGGTTAAGCCCTTGCCACCGCCGCCGGGAAGGGCCGCCGTTGGGAAGGGCCGACGATGGAGATGGGAGGGTCAGCCGAGGTCGCGACCCCTAGGCCGACGGGCGGTGAGGGCCTACGAGCCCTCACCCAAGCCCGCGCCCAGATTCGGCAGGGTCACGGCCCTTAACCCCGGCGGGTGAGGGCCGTTAACCCTTGTCGGATTTGGGCGAGGGTCACAACCTTGGCCCGGATCTTGGCGAGGGCTCACAGGCCCTCCTTGCCGGTTGGCCGGGGCCGCAACCTTGGCAGACCCTCCTCCCTCTTGAGCCGTCGCCACCTCCCTCCCCCCCCCATTTTAAATATTTTTTTATAATTTTTTTGTAATTTTTAAATGTTTTAAATAAATTTAATTTAATTAATTTTTATATTAATTCTTTACCATCTCAAAGACAAAACAACGTTGTTTTTGCATTTTCTAGCCTCGTTAGCGTACAAAATGACACCGTTTTGCACTTATTTCATCGAAAAATCATCACGTCAGCATTTTGGCCAGATTGGCACTTAAGTGATCCATTTTGCTCTAATTTTGGCACTTAAGTGTCACTTTCCTAACTTTTTGCATTTAAGTGTCCCTCTGTGCCAAGTTTTGGCACTCTAGGTGTCCGGCTCTCGAGAAACTTTAGTATCATCAATGGACCAGAGAATTTATGGCTATTCGTCAAACATCTTGCAACAATTTTTCTCTCCGAGGTAGCATATTTAATTTTCTATCACAAAAGTAGAAAATTACCAAAAAAGTCATCAACCAATTGCCATTGTGTCAATTCGATCCTAGTTCTTTTGCATTTGTGTCAATTCAGTCTATTTGGCTAAATTTGTTGGTTGGCATTGATGAGAATGCCAATCTTTTGATGGACGTTGACGTGGAGAATTTTTTTAATAAATTTTTTAAATAATTTTATTAATTTTTCTTTTCTTTTTTTTTTTCTTTTTATTTTCTCCTTCTTCCTTATTCCTATGGATGGCCACCAATGAGGGTGAGCCTCACCTGGTGACAATGAAGCCGTAGTCATTTGGTGAGGCTCGCAATAGCCATGGTTGTTCAAAGACTCGCTAGATTTGGTTGGGCTTGGTCTCACCATGCGAGGTTAACCTCACCAGTGGCCGGCAAGTGTGGGGGCGGACTTCGCCATTGCTAGATGAGGCCGAGCCTTGCTAGATCTAACAAGGCTGAGCCTTGCCATTGGCTGGCGAGGTGACCTCCGGGCCCTTGCCTCTAGACGACGGCAACCGACCAAAGGAAGAAGGAAGAAGGAGGAAAATAAAATAAAAAAAAAAATTAATAGAGGAATTTGAAGAAAATAAAATTATTAAAAATCATTAACATCAACATCCGCTAGACGGCCAGTGTCCATGTTAGCACTAACTAATCAAATTTGACCTTATAGATTAAATTGGCACAAATGCAAAAAGTTTAGGACTAGATTGAATAATAAAAAGTTTATGATTGAATTTGTATGATTCTAATAGGTTTAGGATTTTTCTCCTCATGGTCCACATGAAACCTATTGACATGAATAATTGTAGCATACTTCAGCGAAATCCAACGAATATTCGTGGGGAGAACCTTTTCTTACTCAATTCGCTTGATAGCTTAGCTTGGATTCCTAACTTTCTAATATGGAAGATCACGTCATTTCTTGGCAGAGTCGGACAAATCTAAAAGCATTTCTCGTTTAAATTCATTAAAAAATATTGTATTTTAGCTTCAGATAATTTTGAACAATAATGTCAAACAAAGTTGTCCTTAGTCTAACTATTCCTTATTAGACAAGGTTTCTTATCCAACGTCTTTATCTCACTAAGCATGCTAACTACAGTATCGACTATTTCGATTTTTAAAAAATGTTTCCATAAAACATGAGAAAAACAATAAATTGAATACCGTAATTTTTCCTTTAACCAAAAAAAAAAGAACACTATGTTTTCCTTAGTTGCTTGCGTAATTTATGGCTTACAAGACGCATTAATTAAATCTATTAAATAGTAAATTCTTAATTTATAGAAATAATTAAGAACAGTCATTTCAAACAGAATTTCATGAGTCGCGTGGAACAATAATTTTAGTAAAATAAAGTAATATCTATAATGGATGTGGCTTGACTATGATAATGCTGTAAAGTGGAGACAACGCTCATCCACTTTCTCCTTTTACTTTCAACGAAAGTGGAATACTCAATAGGCTTGGAATTTAATCAGTTCTTGTACGAACTAATGGGTTTTTACCAAGTATAGTTGCAATTGAAGCCCATCAAGCTTTATAATTACTAATGGTCATCAACAACATAATTAAGTATTGAAAGTTAAAAGCTTCAGCACTCGATGAGATTAAATGTTATATGATGATTATAACTAATATCAACATAAAAATTCCATTAAATCGGAAAACTTACTTAACGTGCAAGTAAGAAGGGCTTACTTGCACGTTAGAATATTGCCAGTTATATTACTAAAATTAACCTACAATAATCACAATTTCATGGATGGTAAGAAAATCAATAATGTTCAGTAATCAAATTTGCAACTTTATCCAAAGTCCCTTCAGTAGATTATTTAAGGAATTTTACTCTATTAGTGGGGTATAATCAGCCCCACCCCCTACCTTCTTCCACAGAGAAGAAAAATATGGAGCGAAAAAGGCAATATCAAGAAGGGAGGAAACGTGAATTTCTAGATGCAATGAAAGTTTTGACGGTGGGAGTGTTGACTAGGCGCACCAAGGGGCCATTTACCTCATTCCGAGGAGAACTAAAGTTTGAACTCGTCCACATTATCCAATTGAACACAACCCCTATTTAAAAGTTTAAGCCAAAGGACCAATTAGAGTATTTTAATTGCTCCATCTTCCACCATATCGGCAATGTGGAAATTTTTTTACCTAACACCTAAAAAATGGACCGAAGGACCACTCTTAAGTTGGTTCTAATGTTTTCCACTATCCTCGGACGGCACACCAGACTTCTCTGATCTAATCACATCTCCGACCGATGATCTTCATTTAATTTATCGAGTACTTTGACGAGACCAAAGTTTACCCATTTAAGTCGGGTTCCCTTGTTTTCAAAAACAAATTCTTATTAGAGGACAAAAAGGATTAACAATATATGCAGTCGCTGAACTTTTTTTCAATAATTAATAGGGTCGTTATACTTTTTTGTTGTTTAATTTTGTTCATGAACTTTCAAGGATCCACTCAATGTAGTCCTTTTGTAAAGTATATCGACATGCCGCATGGACTAGGGAAATTTTTCAAAATTCCTAAACCTATTGTACTCGTATTAATTAGTTACAAATTTTTTAATTGTGCCAATTGAATCCTAAACCCTTTTATATTTGCTAATTAAGTTCATTTGGCAAAATCAATTGGAAATCGCTGACGTGAATATCAGCCGTCTTACGTGACATGATCGACGCCGATGTAAATATTTTTAATAATATTTTCATAATTTTAAATTTTTCATATTTATATATTTTTTCTTTTCTTTCCATTGCTTTTCTTTTTTCCTTCTTTACTTTTTTTTTTTTTTTTTTTATCTTGTTCTTATTGTTAAGGGCTGGAAGGGGCCACTAGTCACTGGTTGGGGCTTGGACCCTAGTTGGCCTTTGGGGAGGGTCATAACCCTCACCCAAAGGCTGGTAGAGTCTTTGGGCTCGGCTAGCGGCCTGTAGCCCCCTATCAACCTTAAAAAAGGAAAATAAAAGTAAAGAAAGAAAAAAAAATAAAAGTGCAAAAATATTAAAATTGTTTACGTTAACACCGGCTATGTCATGTAGGACAGTTGGCATTTACGTTAGTAATTTTTGGCCAAAATTGACTGACTTGACTCAATTGGGAAAATTTTAAAAATATTTAAGACTCAATTGACAAATTAAAATGTTTAAAACTCAATTGATAAAATTGAAATAAGTTTATGAGTGTTTGGACAATTTTCCCATGTACTCTTTTGAAGTGGATTGCACTGTTAGCATTTATTGGCCTAGAATAATGATCTAGACTTCCACCTCGTTTTCCCAATCAGCAAATATTTTTGTTCCATTCTTTTGGGCCAAAATAATGATATATATATATATATATATATATATATATATATTTATGACATGGAAGCCATATGTAAGTCATGTACATGCCAACCTGGCAAATCGACATTATGTTAACATAACTATGTCCATGTTATCTAAGTGTTAGGATTTTCGATGGAAGAATTACACTGATTGGAATTTTAAAAGTTCAAAGAAATTGGTTAGACAAAAAAAGTTGATAGATCACATTAAAAATTGAAAAAGAAGTTCATTATCATTATTCCTACTTTTCATGCACAAACAGAAATTGGTGACTTAAAGTTTCGAACTAAATTTCCTTACTAGGGAGTACATGTGCAATGGAAGTTAGTTGAGTTAAGACTGGATACTCGATTTACATAAGTTTTCAACAAACTTGAGCTTGAATTGATCAGATAATAGTTCTCTCTCAAAGCTTGAATAAAACTCAAACTTGAGCTGGAATCATCAAAATACACTTTATTAATGTATATAATTAAAATACATAAATATTGAATCACTCAACTAGGCTTGTGAGCTTTTAAGGTCAATAAATTTTTAGCTTGAGCTAGACTCAATTAATTAGTATTTGAGCTACTTGAACTCAAAAAGAATCAAGCCGAGCTTGAGTAATCTACTAGTCGAACTTGAATAGCTCATGAGCTCGACTGAGTTACATTCTCATTGCCAAACATAGGAATTTAGAAGTTCTTCCCAAACGTAGAAAACATGTCGACACGGTTAAGTCTAGCAAAATGGGAACTCTGCCAATGGTCGTCTAAAGTTGAATATGATTTTAGTGTTGAAGTCCAGTTTTCTTGTCGTGCAAGACCAGCCAATCTCAGTTATTCATGACTATTTACGTGGCACCAATTCATTGGCAAAGAATCGCACGCTCCAGATCAATAATATTTTATTAGCAGATGCTGAACTAAGCAAGTTGTTTCACTGAAGAAAACAAATTCTTTGCAATAAAAACATGAATCTCTATAACTTAGACATGATTGGAAGGCAAAGATAGATGCAAATACATATATACGTGTAACGACACGCTAATATAGTTTATGAAAGGTCAAAAATGTCGATACATACATACATACACATATAGGCAAAAACATACATATAGACCCAAATACCTAATCATTGACGAAATGAAATCAACAGTCAATTTGCTTTTGGCTAGGGGTTGAGACCAACACAAAACTAAAAAGTCAGGAAAAGTGTTAAAAAAAGTCATAAACTTTTTGTATTTGTGCCAATTTAGTTCTAAACCTTTTTACTTAGTGCCGATTCAGTCCTTTCCGTCCAATTTTGGCTAGATTTTGCTGACTGAACGTTGGTGGGCTGATGTGGTCTAATCGGTGTTGACGTGGACAACTTTTAATAATATTTTAATATTTTTGAATTTTTTCTTTTTCTTTTTCGTTTTCTTTTCTTTTTCTTTTTTCTTTTTCCTTCTACTCCTCCAGCCGGCCGTTGGATCTTGGTGACCAACCAGGGTGACAGCCAGCGAGTCGACCTTGTCGGATCTTGCCGGCCACCTCGCTAGTGGCCACGAGGGCAGCCTCGCACTAGGCAGCAAGGCTCGCTCTCGCCGGATCTCGGAGAGAGTTGAGCCTCGCCCATGGCCGACGAGGCTAGACCTCGCCAAATCCGACGAGGGCAAGCCTCGCCAGCTCGGTGCTAGGTCACCCTCACGGCTTGGGCGGTGCTGGCAAGGCTCGACCCTTGTCGCCTAGCACGAGGCTACCCTCGCGGCCACTCGCAAGGTGGTTGGCGAAGTTCGACGAGGTTGACCTCACCGACCGTTGCCTCGGCTGGTCGCCAAGGTCCAACGACGGCTAGAGGAGGGGAAGGGAAAAATAAAAAATAAAAATAAAAATTCAAAATTATTAAAATATTATTAAAAGTTCACCGATCAGGCCACGATAGCCCGTGGTGTCCAATCACTGAAATCCGACCAAAATTGGCCGGAAAGGACTGAATCAACATTAAGTAAAAATGTTTAGGACTAAATTGACACCGGAAAATGTTTATTACTAAATTGGCACAAATACAAAAGATTTAGGACTTTTTTTTAACACTTTTCCCTCAAAAAGCCTCTTAGAACCATAAATTTTTGCACTACATGACAATGTTGAATGGTAGCATTTTGATTAATCACCTATCAGTCAATGACAACCAGAGTCACTTCAATTGCATCCATGCTATTCATGATGAAGGTGCAATAGCAAGCTTAATTTTTGGGGGTCTAAGTCGCAACTACCAAGGCACCAAGGACGACCAATAATTCCACTGAAGCACTATCGAGAGAGAGTGACGACAGTTGAGCAGCATTTTGTCTATAAAAACCCAACACACCCATTTGGAGTTCCTCGTGCACAAACTGAAAGTTACGACTCACCAAGTCATTCCAATTGTGTCCTAGACAGAGCACGACTATGGCCAAACAAAACCAATTCTCATTCCTCACATCAGCTGCTCTTTTGGTCATTATAGTTTCTGTTTCGAAACGCTTTGTCGCCCTCTTGAAGAGGAACAGTTGTTAAAGCAACATGAGGAGTGGGTGGCAATCCACGGGCGTGTCTACAAGGACGTGGCCGAAAAGGCAAAACGGTATGAGATATTTAAAGAGAACGTTAAGCACATCAACGCCTTTAATAATGGTAAGGACTTGGGATATAAAATGGCTGTGAATAAGTTCGCAGACCTAACCAATGAGGAGTTCCGCGCTTCCTACACCGGCTACAAGAGGAGTCCCACAAGGGTCCTGTCCTCTGGCCATGCAAAACCGTTCAAGTATGCCAACTTCACTGCCATTCCAGCTACCTTAGACTGGCGAACGAAGAAGGCTGTGACATCTGTCAAGGATCAAGCGGACTGTGGTGAGTGGAAACTCAAAATTTGTCTTGCGAGAATGTCAAAATTCTCATGCTGTTGAAAACAGGCAACAATTGCACATATAACAGATACCAATATTATCTGTAATTCACTGTTACATTCATTTTATACCTATCATATTAGACGTTTACATGTCTTTCATTTTGTAGTTCATTTTACTATCTCCTTGTGCAGCATGTTCTTGGGCATTCTCGGCAGTGGCAGCTGTGGAAGGGCTTACCATGATCAAGAAGGAGAAGTTGGTGCCACTCTCGGTGCAAGAACTCGTGGATTGTGACGATAATGAAGACGGCTGCTGGGGTGGGCACGTGGACAGTGCCTTCGAGTTCATCATAGGCAAGGGCGGCCTCACGACGGAGGAGGACTACCCTTACCAGGCAATTGACGGGACCTGCAATACGGCCAAGACAGTAAACCCCGTGGCCTCAATAACCGGATACCAGGATGTGCCAGCCGACAATGAGAGGGCCCTCTTGCAGGCCGTGGCAAACCAGCCAGTCTCGGTGGCAATTGAGGGGGTGGGTTCGATTTCCAATTCTACTCGAACGGCGTGTTCTCTGGCTCGTGCGGGACCGACATTGATCAAGAGGTCACGGTGATTGGGTACGGGAAGACCTCTGGCGGGAACAAGTATTGGTTTCTGAAGAATTCGTGGGGCACTGGTTGGGGTGAGAGAGGGTACATGAGGATCCTGAGGGATGTGAAATCTAAAGCTGGTCTCTGTGGTCTTGCCACGGAACCTTCTTTTCCAACCGCTTGAAGAAAGGAGAAGATGAAAAAATAAATTATGAGCTTATGTATGTGATACTGGTCTCTGTGGTCTAGCGCACCGCAAAAGAAGCGAGTGTAAGTGACAATACGTCACTAGGGTTGTTGTGTCTAACTAAACTTTCTTGAGTGTTCGAATAAATGTGTGGGACAAGCTAGAGAAAATAGTCCCGTGAATGAATGGAACTCTTTCGTTAGCACGATTTTAAATTACTGAATTATGTCTGACACCAGAAATGTCATCTTGATATTTCAGGGGAAGACCGATGGAAAATGTACTGTCATCTTGAAGTGTCTTTTGCCCGATAGACTTTAGATGAGCACTAGTTGAACCATTTAGTTTTTTTAGGGAAAATTGTCCAAATGTTTTGTCCCATGAGGTGTGGCCGGCACTGATGTGAATAATTTTTTATAATTTTATTTTTCTTTTTACTTTCTTTTTTTATTGCCAAGACCAGCCACATATGAGGGTCAGCAAGGCCTTGCTTGTCGGCAATGCCTTGCTTGCTACTAGACCCATTAAACAGTTGGGTCGGGTCAGGTTTGGTCGGGTCATAAATATTCGACCCAAATCGACCTATTTAACTTTTTTATGACCTATTTATTGTAGTGCAAAATTTTTTACTCATACCCGACCTATTTAACTAAATCTAAGAAAGCTTATTTCTTATGTTATTTTTTTTTGTCAAAAATGGTATTCCTAAAATACTTTTATACAACACAAATTTAATGGACAATTTTTATAATTTTTAAAAATTCATTTAAAACAATCGAATTTTAATTAATTTTTATTTTAAAAAATGAATTTTTATTTTTTATTTTTCTTCTTCTTTGACCGATTGCCTACCACGACGATGGCCGGCAATCGGCCACAAGCAAGCTTTGAGCTCGCCGGGCTCGCCCAACGTCAATGAGCTCGAGGCTCGCCGGATTGGCGGGCCCGAGCCTTGATTGATGCCGGTGAGCTTAGGCCTCGCTAGATCGGCGAGGCTTGAGCCTCATCCAGATCCGATGAGCTCGAGATTGCCCCTTGCTAGATCCAGCAAATTCAAGACTTGCCGGATCGATGAGGCTTGAGCCTCACCTAGCCAATTGATGGCAATTGTTGTGCCAACCACCAGCTATGGAAGGAGGAAGAAGGAAAAAAAAAAGAAAGAAAAAAGAAAAAGAAAAGAAAATTGAAATATAAAATAATAATTATAATTTCGATATATATATATATATATATATATATATATATATATATTTGTAAAGTTAAAGATGGAAGAGAGAGATTGGAAGGTTTTGGTTGAAAATGGGTTTTAAGTTCAACCCATTTAAGACTCACTTAGGACCCATCTATCTTAAGTCTTCAATTGTTAAACCCATTTAAATAGTTTTTTTCAAAAAATAAGTGACCCATATATGACCTATTTATGATTTAAATGGGTCATATATGGGTCTAAGACCCATTTTGCCACCGCTACTTGCCATGAGCAATAGGCGGCAAGGATCACTCTCGCAGATCTTGACGAGGGCATGGTTGGCAAGGGTAGTGACCTCCACCAAAATGTAATTTAATTGAACTCGAATTACAATTATCCTCATGCATGATCAATTTTGAAGGTTTTCCAATTAATTTAAAAGTCCCCGATACTCATTGATTTGCATACTTATCGGGTAATTGGGATCGGGATTGAATTACAACTTGTTCTGATCCATCGTTAATTTTCATCTCGAAGCATGGTGCTCTTCTTTATTTCTACCACACGTGTGCACTCCTTGAGATTCATGACCACAGTTCTTTGTTTTTTATTCTGTCATGATCATCATCCACCTATCACCCTCCTCACCAAATATCCATCGTTATCATCATATAATAATTCCCATGATTCCTTTGTTATTTTCCACGCACCATCTACATTGATTCCTTTGTTATTTTCGACGCACCATCTACATTAAGTTTAAGCCCTCGATGTCCTTTCCCCAGGAGAATCGGCTCCTGAACTTATCTTGACTTTGTTCTCCTCTCTAAACTAGCTCGAAAATTCCATGAACACCTATAAAACCAACTTAATTGCCTACGAAGAATTTGGAATAGCTTGATTGTGTAGTAAGGTATTCCTATAACACCACATTCTAGTGCATGATTTGCAATCAAAACCCATTCTTTGTGCAGTCCACCCTTGGTCAAGGAAGTGGTTTGTCATATCCTCTTGCATTGTGAAGTTCCACGCAGATGAGATGATACCCCGTGAACTTTGCTTCTATAAAATCTTGGCCAAAGGGCATTCTATGAACAAATGGATTGACGTTTCTTTCAAATTTCCACAAAGTAGGCACGAAGGGTGAGGAATGTGAAGTAATCTATCCAGTTTAGCTCT